>NW_011499855.1:2961071-3088952 GCF_000495115.2 Populus euphratica | reverse complement strand
GGGAAAGAGACATGTTTTTCAATTCTTTACATTTATAAGGTCAAAAATGATACCAGTAATTGTTTATGTTTGTTTTTTCTTTTTTAATCTTTATCATAAAACTAAGCTCTTTCTGTTTTTTAATTATTTAGGATAAGACTAGTAAAAAAGATGTTTGCTTTGTCACAATAAGAATATTCAAAACATAAAAATTATTCAAAAAAATAGAATTTATTTAAATTTAAATCTATAAGTATGCAAAACAAAAACTCATAACAAACATGCTTTCAATGTAAATATAATAATAAAATTCTAGTATGTATACTAACTATATATTCAAACTTGTAATTGATATCAATTCAAAGTTAACATGTATATTAATAAGAAAAACATTCATTTTCAATTAAATCAAATGATGATAACTTTTCAACATTGGCAATAAACTTTAAATCATTTTGGAAGAAAATCAAAGCATAAAAAATATAAGGAAAAAAATAAAAAATGAGGCAAGAAGAAAAGGTGTGTAAAAATATGAAAAAAAAACTTAGTCTAGATTCTTCTTTCACCTTTTTTTATAGTGTATTTTTTAAGCTAAGAGATTAGAAAACTAATTATGGTAATAATTTAAATTAATTTTAATCATTATCAATCTTTGAATAAAAACAATAAAAACCTAACCTGAATGTTTGATTTGGCTATAAAACTTATTTTTAAGCTAAAGAACTATTTAGATCCATAGAAAATGTTTTTGAAAAAACCTATTGAAATTCAAATTTTAATTGTAAAATAAATAACCTTTCGCGTGTCTCAAAATATTAATTTACAATAAACTCATACTTAAAATGAAGTCTAGGCTCAATTTAAAGCACGAGCTAACACGTGTGATTTTAAATTTAAAACTTTTTTTGTTTTTTCCTACATGAATTGTAATTTTAAAAAATAAATTTCACCAAAATATATCAACTAATATTCTATATAAACAATTATTTTGTTGTTTGAATTGGGTTTATTTTCTACGGTTAAGTTTTGTTTGGTCATTTCATCATATAACTTCTCTTTTGTTTACTTTTTTTATTTTTTTTGTATTTTTTTATTAACATGGGTGTTCAGTCTAACTGTATCTATCTTAACTAGTTTTATGAACTCTAAAATTAACGACTATGTAAATTTTCAATGACCTTAAAGTTTATAAAACTTAAACTAATAAAATCTAAAAAATAAATATAAAACCTAACTAATTAAGTTATATCAATCAAAATTATTTCTATCGCACTTTAATTGTTTGTTTGTTTTGTATGTTATTAATCTGCTGTATTTATATAAAGTAAAATACTCTTCAATAATTCAACACACATAATCAGGAAATATAACACGTGTCAATTATCATCATGCCATCGTGAAGGTCGTCAACGAAGGAAAAGGGAGGAGGACAAGCATATCCGTGGCAGTAACATGGCCAGGGGAGAAAATATTGAATGATAATGATTGCAGAATTACTTAATATCTCTGGCTAGTTGAAAATAACGTGGGAGAATATACAGCAAGATTATTTTTTTGCGTTCTTTAGCTTTCTCGATTTCTTTCTTCTTAGTACAGAGCACATGAGGAGGACAAAAAAGGCGAGCCAATAGCGGGAGTTGTTGGAACTCAGACCTCACCGAACCGCCTGTCCTGTTTTTTACTGTTTTCTTTTGATATTACTCAGTAACGTGGCGGTGAGAGCTTGTGCTTGGTGCCTGTTTGATGTACTGGGATTTGACGGTCCACTTCACGAGTGGTGACCTCCTCGCTCATATGGAATCGTCATTGCTATAATGTTTTTGAAAATAAAATAAAATAAACAATTTGTGTTTCTTTTTTCCTTTTTAAATCGTTGAAGAATCAACAGGGTCTCTGTGAATTTGTCTGGCCGTCTAAGTAAGAATTCCAACGTTGTTAGTGTGCAAAAAAGGTTGTGGTATTTATTTTTCTATTTTTTCTAATTTTATTTTTATATGAAAAAACAAACTAGACGAGTCTTCCCAGTAATCCAATCCTAAAAAGATATTACTATAAAAAAAAGGAGAAAAATAATGATCACTGTTCAGTGTGGAACACGAAAACGATCTCAAATAAAGGTGAAAGGAGAACAGACAATTCCCAACAACCAGCCACTCTTCCCCGTACCAACGAAATTTCGTGATAGCTATTTAAGATTCGAAGATCACATGAGATGAACAATGCTGTAATAAGATATGTAACAGCACAGATTTGTCGGCAAGACGTTGGGGAAAAATGGAACGGTCAGCCGTCAATCAACTGCAACTGGGGTCTACAATTAACCGACAAATACGAGACGTGTTCCTAACGTGGCAAAACTGTCAAAAACCGACACTAACCGTGTCCTCGTTTTCTTCTATTTATTGTCCCTCGGCACGTAGCCAAACCTCGAGTCATGGGCACTGCTTAAAAAATAGACCCCCCCACCATTATTTTCTCTTCTCGGTCCCGTCTTCCAACACCTACTTCATATTTTCTCTCCCTTCAAGTCACCGCAACGGTTGGGCCACCTCACCGCCATAACCATAACCATTTCCACCACCACCATCTCCTCCCGAGCACGACCTATTTATTCAGGACCCATGTGTGTCAATGTGCATATGATCCTAGAATTATGTGTTTTAGTATCTTTTAATTATTTGCATTTGGGTTTGGTATAGACACGGAAATATTATGAACAAATCAAACGTACGTTCGGTAGACGTCTAATAACGAGGACACATATCAGATTGTCAATCATGGAGTGTGATTTATATTTATTTACTCTATCAATTATAACTATACCCAACAGCTCCTTTTATTGAAATAAAGTTTAGAGTCTCCTCCACTACGTATAATTTTTTCAACTATAATAATATAAATGGGAAGAGCTACTCTCGTCATGCAATTCAAAGCAGATACAGCACTAAAATCATGTATTTTCTTGACTAGTTCTGAAACACGCATCCACGAAAATTGCTGCATTAATTAATTAAACAAAACTATTTCTCTCATTAATTCACAAGAAAACATGTATGATTAATACATGGTTATATGTGTACACAAAACATATTAAATTCGCGAGTTCCGTATGTGGTGATCATGTGATACATTTTAACTATATTTTAACACAAGATATATATTATATTTAAACATTTAAGGTTTTTTTTTTACATTCATAAGTTATTTTTTAAAAAATCATTTTTTAAATCATTTTAATTTACTGATGTAAAATAATTTTTAATAAATAAATAAATTATCTCAATATATTTTAAAATAAGAAATATTTTAAAAACCATCAGCTCCAAATCAACCCTTGGCATGGCAATTGATTCCCCTTGAGTCACGCTCGGATAATGAAAGCTAGTGCCCCCACAAAAGAAGTGGGTCAAAGCTAGAGCAGGAACCATAAATTGCATTCTCCCTGCTTGTCACGTCGAAATGAATGATGGTCAGGTCATCACTAACTGGGTGGCGACACCTTGTGTAATGATTTACATGAAACGTGCATGAGGGAAACCCATCAGTTCTTGCATACAAGATTCCAAAGATCTAAGAAACCGCCTTTGCACGTGAGATTTTCTTTTTTAAGAAAAAGCAAGCAAGCTAGAAGAAGCAAATCCACGTTAATTCTATCGTAATTAGAAGGGAAAAAAAAAAGAAGAAAAAAACTCTAGCAAAGTCCATTAGTGTCTCATAGAAAAATATTAAAAAATTAACATATAGAACATTACTCAATTAAAACTAGCCAAAAAATTAAACAGAAAACAAAATAATCAACGACAGCATCGGTGCCATACTCATATATACCAGTTAACTGCCATAAGCATAGTTACTAGATGTGTGATTTCAATCAAATTCATCTGTTAAATATAATTATGCTAATGTTTAATTTAATGTGATATCTGCAGCAAGATATTTTGCATACAAGTTAACGAGCAGAAAAATGCTAATCATGTAACAAAATTAATTGATCTTTTTAGCATGCACATAAACTACTTATAGTAGTATTAAACTAGAAAGCATAGATTTTTTAAAACAAAGTAAATTGTTATACTAACTTGTTGATGAGCATTGACGAGGAGAAGGAAATAGTAAATATTGTTGTCAAAGAATTGATACCCTATCTTTGAAGTTAATTTTTTCTTCGTTTGATGCAAATGAATTTCTTGTAAATAGTCTTTAGTGATTCCAGCAATTCTACATTTCAAAATACATTTAGTGGGTTTGTTTTTAAGATAACTTTTGTGATTGTAAATTTTAAAAAATATTATTAGATATGGTTAGTTTGATTTCAGTATGTGTTTGGTAAAAAAATACGATTGAGATTTTTATGCAATAAAAAAAATATATATATATATATATAATATTTGGTTATAATTACTTTTTAAAAGTATTTTTTACTTGAAAATATATTAAAATAATTTTTTTATTTTAAAAAATTATTTTTAATATCAGCACATCAAAATTACATGAAAATATAAAAAAATAAAAACATTAGTTTGAAGTAAATAAAAAAAAATAATTTTAAAAAAGTACTTTTGAATTAAAAAAACAGAGTTTTATAAAATTAAATTAAAAATATATAAAAACTATTTCATAAAAATTTCAAACTTAATGGACCTACAATTTAATGTATTACCAAATACTTAATTATTATTTTTTCATCATAAATACAGAAACAGTTGCAAACCAAACGGACTCAAATTAAAAAATCAAGATTGAATTTCTCTCTATGACCCAGAACACAAGAGTCTAAAGCTAGGAAAATGATGGAGATAATGAAAAAACATCAACAAGCATGAAAAAGACACGGAAGACAACAGAGGAAACAACAAGGAACGTAGAATTTTTCCTCGGGTACTGGTGTCTCTAGACAGTCCTCCTTGTCCTATTTATGTAGAGAAGGTGGATTGTCAAACTCAGAATTAATTTCGATGATTTTATAAAATAAATACTAACTTTTATTTCTTAAGTTTAATGCTTGTATTAAAAAATAAAATCAAAATATTCATGAATTAAATTGATCAGATATATTTAATGAATCTCGACAGGTATTGTTAAGAAGATTATTTCATAATTAATCCATACATGAGCTGAGCATATACATATAATTTAAATCCAAAACCCACAGTGCCTCTTATTTTTAAAAACTTTCATGCCATATTGAACAAATTTCAACTTCTGATACAATAATGTTTGGGCTTGAAAACTTATGATCAAGAGGTTTTTTATAACACATACATGCTTTTAAGTACGTTAAATGTTAAATTAAATCCCTATGTTGAATAATATTTTTAATAAAATTTTAACCTTAAAGGTTGCAAAGAGATCTCAAATATATTTATTAACAATATTCAATGACTATTTTTCAAACATCATCAACTTCAATTATAAAATTTAATTTATTGTACCGAGGATGTTGAGATTTTGTTCAAGGGACCAATCCCAGATCTCGTTGTTAGGATCAACTAGTCAAAAGGAGCAGCAAGAAGTCAGCAAACCTGGTAACTGTCACCCCAGAAATTCTCTATCAGAAAAGCATCAAAGGGTTTCTCCTGGTCTAAACTAATACAGACATGGATGAAAGAAATTAATTCTCGCTTAACAACAGAGAAGAGAGTTCTTGTGTTTATATATACTGTACATTGTCTTAGGTACCGGTGGATTACTTTTTTTAGACTAGAAAAGAACGATAAAATAGAGATAAAGGAGATAAAGACAGGGGAAAAAAATATAAAAATATAATTATATAAGATAATGGTATATATATAAAAATAATTGTTTTTTATATCTTGTTTAGTTATAGTAGGCAAAATAAAATAAAAATATATTTTACTCTTAATATATTAATATATTGGTTTATATAAAGTATTAAAATTAATAATATAATAATAATTCTAATTATAAAATTATGACTGGTTTAATAGGTTGATTCCGAACCAGGCTTAACCTGGCCGGGCGAAGTCAAAAAAAGTTTGGAGAAGGTCAAATTAAAAAAATTGTTTCAAAAAGACTAAAATTTTAGCTATTTTATTATAAAAATTATAAGCATTGATAAGGAAGGGGCTATAAAAATATTTTCTTGTAGAGGATCCGGATCCCTGTCAGCCCCTTGCCTCCACCACTGCATTCTAGACTTTAAATGCTTCATGTTTTTTTTTAAAAAAAAATAGAAGAACAACTAACTTGATCTAAGTCGGTTAAAAACCCAAGTTGTTTTAAGAAAAACATAAATTCTAATTATAAAATTATGACTGGTTTAATGGGTTGATTCCAAACTAGGCTTACCTGGCTGGGGCGAAGCCAAAAAAAGTTCAGAGAGGGTCAAATTAAAAAAATTGTTTCAAAAAAACTAAAATTTTAGCTATTTTATTATAAAAATTATAAGCATTGATAAGGAAGGGGCTATAAAAATATTTTCTTGTAGAGGATCCGGATCCCTGTCAGCCCCTTGCCTCCACCACTGCATTCTAGACTTTAAATGCTTCATGTTTTTTTTTTTTTAAATAAAAGAACAACTAACTCGATCTAAGCCGGTTAAAAACCCAAGTTGTTCTAGAAAAAACATGAGTAAAAAAATTATTGATTTTTTAAAGAAATTTTTTTGATCAAAATAAAATTATTTTAATTATTATTTTTTTAAATATTATGTTAACCTGGTTGACCCTATCGATTCTTGACTTGTACCTTATTTTATGTTAACTCTCAAATTTAATTTAAAATTATAATAATTATTTTTTTTTAACTCTACTTCACTCATAACTGGAATTTTTATTCTAGATTAATTTTTAAATTAAATTTTAAAAATATAATAATTATTATTTTTATATTTATATTTATCAAAATTATTCAAATTTTATTTTCAAGTAATTTTCAAATTAAATTTTGAAAATGTAATGATAATTATTACTATCATTACAGGCGTTGAAAAAATTAGAATTGAAAAACTTTTATCTTTTTACCTCTTCCCATTACTCTCAGCACGCACATCTAGGATTTTAAGAAAGTCTTCGACGACTCAAAAGAAAAATCAACTTAATTAATTCCTATATTTTACCGCTCCTCTTTTCGAGGTGAAGTCATACCGTAGAGTTTCCTTTTTTCTTTTTTTTTTTATCTTTGTTTTATTTTTTACTAGTCATGAGGGTGCATTCAAACTTTTTGACTGATCATTAATTATTTGAAAACTTCATTGCAATATATACAAGTACCAATTCTTTATTTAAATATTTGGTTTGATTATATTACTTTTAATAACTCGTCTAAAACTAGACTATTTTTTAATACTGAGAGGGAAGATGCGAGAAAAATCCAAATCTAAAATCCCTCTTTCTTCTACTTACCAATCTGCAATGTGGCTAATGAGAAAAACATAACGTATATAGTCTCTGTATTTTTTAATTAAATAAGTACTTTAATCCCTTTAGTGTCAATATTAATTAAATAATCATTTGATAATATTTAATATCTAGTTTGATTAACAAAAACTAACGGATCGATCATCACTTCAATAGGAAAAAAATGTTAACAGAGGGGCCGAATTATTAATTGATACGAAAATATGGATTAAATTATATCTCCTATAAACGTATTAATTAAATCCCAAACCTCTCTGATTGACTATAGTTCGCTTAGTAATTTCATTATATCCTTAATAAATTTTTTAAAAATTCCCTATCAAGTTAGAGGAAAAAAAATGAATGGGTAATCCCATCCATGGATAAATTATTAGAGATATAGAAATTAATGATACCAAAAAAAATCTAACTGAAATCACTAATTAACATGAAAAATATAAAAATCACTCATATTAATTTAATCAATTGGTTATACATTATTTTTAATAAAAAATAAAATAAAACTGGTTGTATATTTTTTTTTATAGATAGGTGACACCCTTAATAGAATTATATAAACAATTACATAAAAATATACTATTATTAGATGAGAATTTACTCAAGATAAATTATACGAATAACTTTATAAATGTTTTCATGAACTACTAGGATATAACTAGGCCTAAAAAAGGTGTGGTTATGCTAAATTAGTATAATGACTTAAAAAAATTATAAATCTTAATCAAATCATTAAATCAGACTTAATTTTTTATAAAAGATTTTCTAGGTCCAATTCCATTTAGGATCGGTGTTATCTATCCATTCACTAAATTGATTTCCTGAAACTAGGTTTAGAAGATCTTATTTCACTATTTTTCTTGATTTTTTTATATTTTTTTTATGTCATTTTAAATTACTATTATTTTTCTCATATTTCAGGATATGATTTTATTATCTAAGATAGATTGGTTTTCAACCCTTTTCACATTTTAATAAAAAATAAGAATGTATTTGGCATTGTGGGCAAAACGTTGTTTGCTTTAAAAAAATTGTTTAAAATTAATTTTTTAAATGTTTATAAGTAGTCTTGATGTGCTGATATTAATAATTTTTTTAAATATTTTTTAATTTATTTATAAAAAAATTAAAATACAATCATTATCATATTTTAAAATCATCACTGGGTGAATCTCGGCTGGCCTTTTCCCTTTATATTCAGCTTATGTTGGTGGGCTTGGGCTAGGAGCATGCTTGTGAATTCTTGGTTACAGTCTTTCTGCTTCCGCGGCGTCAATTTCTAGCGACGAGTGCTACGAAAAACTAGGAATACATTTCTATCGACGAATAAATCTTAAATCATCAAGAGAAACTTACCAATATTCTTGCCCAGCAGTCTTCACACAAATTCTTCCCTTCAAAATATTTGACCACTGCTGGAATACATTTCTCCTGGTAACAACATTGATAGATTCTTTTGACCCCAAGATCTATGACCTTTTCTTTTTTCTTTGTTAAAATTGATTCTCCTGAATACATGTATTTGGCCCACCATAACGCTTTCGGTTCTTGCACTGGAAAAGGCATCTTGTTGATTATCGACCATTGTTGAAGCTCAAATTTGTTATTGGGATCAATCCTTGTCTCTAGCTGCTACTCATTGGGACTGACAGGTTCAAAGGAGCAGAAACGACATCAGAAAACATGCTTTTTATCTACACCATGATTTTTTTTTTTTAAAAAATAATTTTTAAAAAATAAAAAATATTATTTAATGCATTTTTTCCCGTAAGAATATCGAACTATCTCCAAGAAAAAGAAGAAAAAAAGAAGTTGGTTCGGACAGATGGACGCACAATTACAAGGTAGATAGAAAAGAAGAAACGTGTTTAAAGCTCGTTAAATATTAATTTATTTTTTTAATAACAGTATTAATGGTGAAACGTGGATGTCTCTTTTTCACTGCGGTTGTCCCCAGGCAGAATTGTAGCATTTATCGCCTGCTTAAGACATTGACCTGTTGCTCAGCTTACGTGGTGACATGTCAAACTGACGTGCTGACGTGGACATATTGTATGGGACCACAACCAAGAATATCAACAAGAAATCCACACCTACCAAGTGGATGGACACCGACGATTACATCAAGAGGCACGTCGATGCTCCACGTGTGATGGTGTTGGATCTTACTCTTTGCTTTGTTGTCAGGAAGAATTAAGTCAAACATCCACCAACAACTATATGTATCAGAACCGGCCTAGCGGGATCCGGAGAAATTCAAAACTGAACATGCAGTTTGTCAAGAGAGGTCTGGGTCACCTGTCATATGAGAGTGTGTACAGTAATTTTAAAAAAAATTAATTTTTATAATTTTTAAGTTATTTTAATGCAATAACCATAAAAATAATTTTAAAAAAAATATTATTTCAATATATTTTAATACAAATTAAAAAAAAACAATCACAACCATATTTCTAAACATACACAAACTCTTACAACTTATTGGAGATCTTTTTTAAGAAACCAAAACTGAACATGCAGTTTGTCAAGAGAGATCTGGGTCACCTGCCATATGAGAGTGTGTGCAGTAATTTTTAAAAAATTAATTTTTATAATTTTTAAATTATTTTAATGCAATAACCATAAAAATATTTTTTTTAAAAAATATTATTTTAATATATTTTAATACAAATTAAAAAAAAACAATCACAACCATGCTTCTAAACATACACAAACCCTTACAACTTATTGGAGATCTTTTTTAAGGAACTCTTAGAAAATAATATAAATCATATTATGAATCTTACCTAATAACTTAAGTTATTGGATTGAAATGGTTATTTGATATAGTATCAAAACCTTGATGATTAAGTGATCTCAAGTTCGAATCTTATTATCATTATTTATTTGTTCGATTTATTTGTTTAAATTTCACCATCTTTATTTATATAAAAAAATTAAACACAATGTGATGAGTCTATGCAAATTTTAAATAAAAAAACTTTTATTTTAAGGGCTATGTTAAAGAATAATATAAATCATATTCTAAAACCTCATCTAAAAACTTAAGTTATCAGGCAGAGATATTTTTTAACATAAATCAAAAAATTAATTTATAAATAACTAAATTAATATATTTTTCAAATAAAAAATATTTACTTATATGAATATTCTTGAAACAAAATAATATTTTTCCTTAACAAACAAAAACATCAATTCAAGAAAACCTAGCCTGGTTTACTTTTACAAAGTTGGAACACACCTAGACTTAAAAAAAAAATTAGAGAGAAAGGGCATTTGTTTCTGTGGGTGTCCCCAGAATAACCAAGAAAAAAAATCAATTCACAGCCTTGCATGTGGGTATTCCACCTAAGTCTAATAGATTTTTTTAAAAAAAATAACCTAAAATAATAGATTTAGTTTAAGAGCTAAAAACAAAAAGTTTGGAAAGCATAAACATCATCACCTATATGGAGGGGGTGATCAATGATTTTATTTTTATATGCGGGATTGAAATCCTGTAAATATTCTATGTTTATAAAAAAAATTATATGTTTTAATATAAAGTATTTTTTTTTAATTTAAATACAAGATGCCATCTTTTTAATATAAAATAAATTTTTTTAAAAATAATCTTTGAAATTTTCTTATTTATAATATATATAGGTTATATTTATATAAATTGTATTTTTATCCTTTTCAACTAGATATTAATAACTATGCCAACAACAATCTTTATTTTTTTCGTTTTAAGATTGGAATATATTGACTGAAAAAAGTTGTAATATCTTATGAGGACAAGACAGTTTTGGTGAAGATAGATTCATTTGGACAAAGACAAGATTTCACAGTAAGTTAGAGTTAAATTTAAGGGATTTAGAAAAATAAAATAAACAAACATAAGAAAGATGTTGTAATTAATTAAGCAATTTGTCTATGTAATTCAATTTCCTTTAGACTTGTATTTAGGGATGGGTGCTCCTTGAGCATTGAGAATGTATTTTTATATTTCAAAATTATAACATTTTTAAACTTGATCTTACGTGTATATATATAGTTATCGATATCAAAACTAATATATTTATATAAAATAATAATAAAATAAATAAATAAATAAATGAAAAACTAACTATACTGAACTCAAAATGAGTCAAACTTAAAAGTATGAGTGTAGGGGCATGTGGGCATCATGCAAGTGAACTTCCACAATAAGATGTAATTGTTTAAAATGACTTGAAATAGACCCAAAATCTCTCTCTGTTGTTTTTTTATTCATTGCATAAAAAAGAAGGCTGGATTTAAATTAATGAAATGATGAACGCTTTTTACTTGCTTTTTATTTATTGATTAGTTTAGAGTCTAGAACCTTCTTTTAGTAAATAAGACTATAAAATTTTCTTTGAAAATAATAAATAATAACAACAACAACTATAAAATTTTCTTTGAAAATAATAAATAACAACAACAATAATAAAAATTTAAAATAATTATGAGCCATATTATATTATAATGTTAAAATGAGACCTAATCAATAGATTTATCAATCTAATAACTCATGTGTATTATTATATTATTTTTATTGATATTTAACGTCACTTGTTTTTAAATAATATTTAAAAGTATTGGTTGAAAAAAAATCTCTATATACTTCGAAATCTTTTCTTTCTGCCTTCATTGTATTCTTATTGGGGAATTTCTTATATCATAGCATACTAAACGAAGAATAAAAAATATTTAAAAAAGTGTTTTTAGAATACTTTTAAGGTAAATATTTATAAATTCAAAGTATAAGGCATAGAAAGACATGTTTTCATATAGAATTTTTATTTTTAATGTATCAATTTTTTCTATAGTAACAATAAACAAAGGGTACAAGTTTCTCTCTCCTCTCGTTATTAAAAAAATCCCCTCTCTACGGCTATAATATCAGCCGACAAAGTGGCTCGGAGGGGGGCAAAAAAGCTCGTTATCCGTAGTGGCCATCTTGCTAGCTAGGTGCCATTGATATATGAAAAATGGTGAATCAAGATAAAACGGACGATACATCCATTCGATTGTTTCCCTTTATCCAAACAGTGATTTTTGACAAGAAAGATTTTTTTAGGTCGACTGTGATAGCCCCCTTTGAAGTTCACCAATGCTACAACTGTGTATTTTCAATATATGGATATCCCCTCAAATATAAGTATTCGATAATTAGTTTCACTATTTACATAACATCTTTTTTATTAAAAAAAAGAAGAGGGAGAAACTAGCTCTTGCTGAAGGAGACACTGAAGATATCAGATTTAAAGGCCTCTTTGATATCAAGAGGACGCCCCCAACTCCGATATAAATACATGTGATGATTTTCTTCCCACTGCTGCAATTTTATTTTATGCTGACGTGAAAAAGGTTTCTTTAATTTATGTTTTCGTGCAAATAAACATTAGGTTTTATAATCTTCAGATAAAGCAATAAAGTAACGTTTCACTATCTCTGTTGTTTTTTCTTAAGAAACATTCCATTTTCCCTTCGAGATCGAGTTCATAAAAGAATTAACTTAAAAAGTGTTTTTGTATAAATTAATCAAAACCTACTCTGTTTGTGTTAAAAGGGTAGGGAACATCGAGGGAGGGACGGAGATTCATTGTCTCGTCGGAAGGTGGTTGATGGTTAGGTGGTTTGCTTGAAATAAAAGGATTCTCTTGTAATCGATCGGTTCTGCAACTCTCCTCCCTTTCGGTTGTTTTTCTTCTTTATTTTTTTAGCTTTTATAATAATGTGCTTTCTTTCTTTTTATCCTCTTGAATGAATTTTCGATCACATTTGTTTTTAAATCTCGCTTTTCAGGACTTTCGGAAAGGGGAGGATCAAGGACAAAGACTTTATTTCAATATATTTTTGTTTTATGGGAATATCCTTTGCTTCCACACCAGCACAAAGACTCCCCTGTTATCTACTGACAGGAGACCTTTTAATTTTCTTCCTTTATGATGTTACACACACACACACACTTATGTCTGGTTTCTTTGTTCTATGTAAAATATTTACAAGAATATGTTTTCTAGATTTTCTGTATTTTTCTTGAAAAAATTCTTTTTAGAATATATTTTCTTATATTTATTTTTTATAAAATATTTTACAAAAAAAACTTACTGATAAAAATATTTTACGAACAACTTTCAAACATAATTTATTTATTATAAAATATTTTTACTTCTTAAATTATCATAAAATAATTTATAAATAATAAATATTATCCAACTATTTCAATCACCATCTTCATTTCATTATCATCCTCTCTTCTTTCACAATCGTCATAATCATTTCACTTCCATCATTTTTTTTTATCACTATTATCTCACCACTATTTTCTTATCCATCATAATCATTGGAAAATTTATTACAAGTAAAATATTTTATATAAAATATTTTATATTTTTATTTATAAAATATTTTATATAAAACAACTTTCATCAATAAGAACCCAACTTTCCAAAACATAATCAATCTCAATCTTTTATTTTTTCATTCTTTTATTGGCTTATATTTTATTTTTATATTTTGATATTTTAAAATTAATATTTTTATACTGGTTTTTTACCTTGAAATTCATCAATCACGCGGGAGTAAAGAAGAAATTCCATAGAAGAGAACATTGATCTATTTATCAAAAAATATACATAAAAGAAAAATGAAGTTTTAACTGTAAATTTTAACCAGATGGACTTTACAACTCATGAATAGAACAGGACTAATGTAAAAATCCTTTTTCAAAACTAAAGTTTTAAATCTTCATCTCATTATCGTTAAGAAGAACCAATTAATTGAAGAGAAGAATCATTCTTTCTCCAGTACTTTTCATTAAAACAATTTTTTTTTTAATTTAATAACATAAAATTTTATTATTAAAAATTAAATTTTATAATTTATTTTAATTTATTTTTTATGAAATTATTTTATTCTCATAACCAAAATTATGATTTTTACATGTTAACTTGGTTGCCTCGAATTTTATTTTGTTTTTTTTTTTTTAAATTAGTTTTCCTTTTCATTCTCAACCTTTACTATATAAATTAATTGTGAATTAAGTTTTATAATTTATTTTTATTTATTTTGTATAAGGTTATTTTAATATCATAACTTGAATCAAAAGTTTATCGGGTTAAACCAGATTAATTTGAATATTTTTTTATTTTTAAATATATTTTTTTATTTTATATTTTAATATTATATTAATTAAAAAATTAAATTTTATAATTTGTTTGTAAAAATCAAATGATCCCATCATAAAGGTTTCATGAGGTAAAAAGTAATAGTTAGATTAGGATAATAAATGCTTGTACGAGGGTGTAGCAAAGATTGTGTATTAAAATGTTTTTTTTTTTAAAATTATTTTTAATATCAATATATTAAAATAATTAAAAAATTAAAAAAATTATTTTTTTTTTTAAATCTGCCAAACACCGCCTACGGTGGCATAGTATAGTTGCGGCCATGGCCGTAATGGAACTTATAGTTTTATCTATTTTTTGGGAGGAGGGTAGATAGATTATAAATTAGGGCATGCTGATGGAACCTCGGTTGAGTGGTGGACTATACAACACCAAACCCAAGGAACATTGGTATAAATCATGGCATAGTAGGTGCATGGTCAAGAGGGATAATTAGCAATTAATTGGTTGGGTAGCTCCCATCAAAGCATGCCTTGAATAAAAAAAAAGAAAAAATGAAGAAGAAGAAACACAATGAGAGAAGCAGTGCATTGTTGATGATTTGATATGCAGCCATATGCCTGTCAAACTGGGCGCTGGAGACTCTCTCTCGCATCTGCTGCAGCCACCCTTCTTTGCCCTGGTCTCCCGTTTTTCTGGTTTTTTGGACGTCCACTATTCTACTGCAGCACTGTCCCACATGATCATCAAATTAATGAGAATCACGTCAGCTTTATCTACATTGCTAACATGCATTTATTTAAAGTGACCAGCTTTTTTGCCCCTATCTAAAAAAGAGGCATCACTGCTAATCCACGTTACTAAGAAATTTCTGTTCTGAAGTCTGAACCTATTTCTTTTCCTCCCCCGCTGCCCAGAAGCCTCGAGGGAATGAAGAGGAGGTTTATTTACCCTTACGTGAAAGACTGCGAGTATGCATCATTCAAGCATGATTACATACATATCCCCATGCATTAACCAAGAAATAAAATAAAGAACATAAATGATAAAATTGAATTAATGGGGGCATTGAATGCATCTCTCTGCGTATAAAACAAAATTAAACATGACGAAGTTGGTGCATGTGCATCAAACTGTGCTGGTCTTCAAACTATTCAATCTGTAGGATCCTAGGAGATTGAAAACTTTAAGGATATGTAGAATTATGCACCATTTTTATTTTTTGAATTTCTTAAAATGCGGCTCTTCATGTGCAAATTGTGGGAGAGCCGACCGATCTCCACCGAAAAACTAAACAATTTTCTGCAATAACTGAAAGGGGCAGTTGAGTTCTGACAGTTTAATGAGCCACCTTTTCTCGGCAGAAACATCAAAAGTTACCCAACAGTTAATAAGTAGGATCGTAAGCTTGAAACGAGACAGATAAACAATCGTAAGCTTGACATGAGACAGATAAACAAGTCAATTGTCTTTTTTTTTTTTGGATACTTACGCTGCCTTTTAATCGATCGGTAGAGGGGGGGATGGGATATTAAAAATTATCCAGTGTTTGTTTACAAAGAGAGTAGTTTTATAATACTGATGCTTACGTACGTAGTTCTAGTTATTTACATAAAGCAAATACGAGATATTGAAGCAGTATACATGATTCTTTTATTATTTTATCTTTGATAAATATCACTTCCTTGTCTTGCCTTCTAAAAATATTTTTTATTTTTTAAATTAATTATTTTGATATTTTCATATCATTTTAACATCTATGTTGGAAATAATTTTTAAAAAATAATTTAAAATAAAAAATATTTTAAAAAACTATTACTGCATGAATAGAACACAGGGCTTTAAGTGGATTCAAGATTTTAACCTTGGAGAGAGGGGAAAAAAATCAGTTCCTTTTCTTTTATTTTCTTTCCTTTCTCATCTTGCTTTTGACAATAGGGTTAGAGAATCTTTTTTGTATATTCTTGCTAATGATATTTCACTAGCGATCACCTGATTTGATTTTGAAAATCACAAAATTAGTAATTATGGTGAAATTCTCAAAAAGGTTGCTGATATAATTTCAAAATTAAAGACTTAGTAATTATGGTGAAATTCTCAAAAAGGCTGCTGATATAATTTCAAAATTAAAGACTACATATATATATTAAACATGAATCACGAAGGTATATATATATATATATATTAAACATGAATCACGAAGAGAGAAAAGGTAAAAGGTCAAAGCTGAAGAAGGTGGTCACAAAGGCTCCTTGGAGCACCTAAAGGCTAAATCAGGTCCCCCTTTTTTGCCCTTTTTATATACTATATAATTTAAGGAAAAAAAAAGAAAAAAAGAGTCACAGACTCACAGTTAAAAGTTAAAACTAAGAACAGAGGAGAAATATTTTTTTGAATATTAAAATTATAGATAGAGAAGAAAGGGGGCCGGGGAGGTGACCACCTGCCAAATGCATATAAAAAGCCGCCATTGCTAACCAATCTCATTCCATTCAATCTCTTTGTTATCTTCCTCACTCCTTTCCTCCCTCATCAAAATCCATACCACCGTAGTTTCCTTTCTCTTTCACCACCTTCTCGATACATTTTCTTACTACCTACCTCTCCAGCTAGAGTTTCCGCAATCCAAACCTAGCTTCTGTTTCTTGGCCTTCCTTCTTCAGTGAAAAGATTGCCTCTCGCTCACTGTAGAAGACCCTGAATTGAAATTAATACTAAACATTCTCTTTCTTCTTCTTCAGGCGGTTTAAGGTCACAGAAAGTTTAACAAAGGTCTTTTGCCGCTCTTCTATTCCTTTCTATAACATTGCTTCCTCTTTGTTTATTGTCTGTTGGCTAGCTTCTTCAGTTTTTTTCGTTGATCTCCTTTTTTGTAAAAAATGGAATACATATAGGGCACTGTTGAAGATGAACAAAGGAGGAGGAATGAAGAAAATGAAGTACGTGGTGGTTACTGGAGGAGTCGTAAGTGGGCTTGGGAAAGGAGTGACGGCAAGTAGTATTGGTGTGCTTCTCAAGGCCTGTGGCTTTCGTGTTACTTCTATCAAGATTGGTCTGTTCTGCTGCACCTTTCTCTCTTAAATCTCCTTTTCTTTTAAATGTTTTTTGAAGCTTTCTATTACTAGAAAAAAATAAAAGAAAAGAACCGCTCCTCCCTCATGTGTTTCTTCTCTCCAACCAAATCTCATGTTCAGTGTACAGAAATCCTACCCACCTCTCTGGACATGTCACCAAAACTTCTGCTTTGGGGGTTATAAAGTTAAATGTGCGGTAAAAAGATAAGCATGTGTAGATTTCTTTTGCCTTTTTATTTTCAATTCCTTGAAATGGGCCTATGTTAGGTTTGCTTAAAATTCCTTCGACAGTTTATCTTGTTCTCAAGTCCAGTTGCCTTGCACTACTTCATGATCTTTTGATGTCGGTCTTCTTGATTTGTAGTCCGTTGTTCATGAAAATAATTATTATGTCTCAATTAGGATCAGGAGTTGTCGCTACTTTCTCCACTTCTTTTGAGTGCTTTACATTGCTGTTCATGCTAACAATTTCTTGTATTTTTTGCTCAATTTTACGTCTCCATTCAGATCCATACTTAAACACTGATGCCGGAACAATGTCGCCCTTTGAGCATGGAGAAGTGTTTGTCTTGGATGATGGTGGCGAGGTAGATAAGTTCCTTCATTTTCTTTAATGTACTCGAGAAGATTTGTTAAGGGGTCTTTGAGAAAGCAAAAACTGTAGCTTATGCATGCTAAGCATGTAGATAAATTTCCTGGACTCCACATCCTCGAGAGGATATTTCTATGATTCAAAAGATTGGCTTCCATATGCCCTTTGAATTGTAGTCCATGACATTAAAATTTATGGAATCCGTCAAAAATTACTGCTGGATATTTCTCATGCCCCTCTATTTTGTTTATGATTACCAACTATGATCATATCCATTAAACCTGTAAACTAATAAATTTCTTACTCGTCACGAGTGAAAGTAAAAGAAAATGGCTGTAGTGTATGTTATTTCAAGGAAAACGAAAAAAAAGAGGAAATCAGAGTAATGACTTTTATGAAAGGTAGGGAATTGTTCTAGACTGAGAGAACTGACTTATTTATCTTGTTTTGAAGGTGGACCTGGACCTTGGAAATTATGAGAGGTTTCTAGATATCAAGTTGACACGCGATAATAATATCACCACCGGAAAGATTTACCAGGCAAGTGGTTTAAACTTCATGTTTCTTAAGTATATCAAACATCTTTTTCTGAAGAAAACAAAAATCTCTAGAATTAGCGGACATCTTGTTACTAAAGTTAAGTTCCTTTGTCTTATTGAACTGTAGGCTGTTATTGACAAGGAAAGAAGGGGAGATTATCTGGGAAAAACTGTGCAGGTTTATATCTAGCTGAATTTATCTGTTACGTTGTCCTGTAGCCTACCACAAGCTTTACATGTATAGCTCATCTCCTTTATGTGTTTTTGTAAACTGCAGGTTGTCCCACACATCACAGATGCCATTCAAGAGTGGATTGAACGTGTGGCAATGATACCAGTAGACGGACAGCCGGGTCCTGCTGATGTTTGTGTCATTGAATTGGGTGGAACTATTGGTACAGTAGCAACAACTTTCTTGATGAATAATTGGTCATAAGCTGTTCCCCATTTTTTTCTGTGTAACTAGAAACTTTCCTGTGGGCAGGTGACATCGAGTCCATGCCATTTACTGAAGCTCTAGGGCAGTTTTCATACCGTGTGGGTAAGACCGCCACCACGTAACTTTACATAATGCTGCGTGAGACTCTTCTTGCCTTTACTTATTTTGATTAGTCGGCTTCTTCTAAATGATGTTTGTTTTCCAGGCGCTGGCAACTTCTGCTTGGTTCATGTCAGCCTTGTGCCTGTTCTAAGTGCTGTTGGTGAACAGGTAAGCAGCTTAAAGTATTGTCTTGGGATATAATCAGTGTAAATAAGATGATTGTCTATGTGCATGTACTTATCCTATATGAAAGAATTATAAAAATCAGTGTATTTACTCTTTGCAGAAAACAAAACCAACTCAGCACAGTGTTCGAGGGCTGAGAAGCTTAGGTTTGACACCAAGTATCTTAGCTTGTCGCAGCACATTGGTAACTTAATCTCTCTATCTCTCTCGCGCACACACAGAGACAACCACATGCGCACTTGTAGTGATTGTTACCTCTGTGAACTTCATTTCAGATTATGGACTTGCATTTGTTTTACAGGCACTCGAGGAGAACGCAAAGCAGAAACTCTCTCAATTTTGCCATGTCCCTGTAAGTTGATCATAAGGAAATACCTTTTCATGCATGTTACTTGAATACTTACATGTCTATTTGACATGTTTTTCAGGCAGAAAATATCATCACCCTCTATGATGTTCCCAACATTTGGCACCTTCCTTTACTTTTAAGAGTGAGTAGACTTGTAGCCCTTTTGACATTCAGTTCATTTCTTAGCTTCTAATTGTCACAACTACTATGTGTCCCTTCTCATTTAGGATCAGAAGGCTCACGAAGCAATTTTGGGAGTGCTGAACCTTCTTGGGTTTGTCCAGTGATCCAACTTAGCATTGATTTACCCCGCTCTGCAATGCTTTGCATGATATCTTCTATTTGATGGCATCCTTAAATGATTATCTTTTAACATGCAGGATTTCTAGGGAGCCTAATTTAGAGGAATGGACCTCTAGGGCTGAACTCTGTGATATGTTGCTTGAACCAGTGGGTCCTAGCAAATTTCAATTCACATATTTAGCAACTGTTGCCATGTTCTGCCTGAGATTTATGTATTTAAACCATGAATTGCAGGTTCGTATTGCCATTGTTGGGAAGTATACAGGGCTTTCAGATTCATACCTTTCTTTACTAAAGGTTCGCTTACCTATCATTGTCCTCTTAAAGCTTAGGATTATTGTTTCTGCGGGAAGTTTCACGTGTTCATGTGATGATGTCTTTTGTGAAAGTTTATCCCTGAGGTTGTTGATGCTCCTCCTTACTTTCAATAATACATCTCAAACTTTAAACCTAACGGACCATATCTAACAATTCAACTACCTTTTAAAACGTTGTGCGAATGTATATGTGTTTATGTCCATAATAAAGATTAGATAATGGAGTCTTTCGTTGTGGTGAAAGCTATTTTACTGTTGACAGGCTCTTTTGCATGCATCTGTTTCTCTCCGCAAGAAACTTGTTGTGGATTGGATTCCAGCTAGTGATCTTGAGGATGAAACTGCAAAAGAGGTTAGTAATGTGGAGTACTGATATCATATAAACTAATCTTTATACCGGTTTTGCTTCTTAACTTGAATGCTCCCCCCTGCAGAATTCTGATGTTTATAAGGCTGCTTGGAAGTTGTTAAAGGTTTGTATTGCTAATGGTTGAAAGCATGAAGCTGATTTTCCTTTTTAGTAGCAGCACTTAAATTTCTGGTAGCTTTCTTTCATAGCCATCTGACCAGCCTACGTCTTCAGGGTTCAGATGGTGTTCTTGTCCCAGGAGGGTTTGGTGACAGAGGCGTGGAAGGGAAAATTCTTGCAGCCAAGTATGCCCGAGAAAACAGAATTCCATTCCTTGGAATCTGTCTGGGAATGCAAATTGCAGTCATTGAGTTTGCACGATCCATCCTTGGCCTGCAAGATGCTAACAGCACAGAATTTGATCCTGACACCAAGAATCCCTGTGTTATATTTATGCCTGAGGTTTTGTATTGTCCCCTCGGTTTAGAACTATGGTGCCAATTGGTCGTCCAAGTTTCCTGTTTAGCCTGACATTTTACCTTATCATCAGGGATCAAAAACCCACTTGGGAGGCACCATGCGTCTTGGGTCAAGGAGGACATATTTCCAAGTTATGGACTGCAAATCAGCAAAATTGTAAGTGATTTGAGGGCTTCATAACAGATATTGATATGGTATCGCCTTTATTCATGTATGATAAATTTTGATGATGTAAAAGGCTGTTATTCATATCACAAAACTATGAAAGTTACAGGAAGAAACCTTTTGCTTATGACATATTTATCATAAATCAACCTGAAATATGTATACAACAGGTAGATCTAGTTTATTTACTTGTGAATTTCTGATACCGGCTAAACTCTGGATTCTGGATTCTGTCAGATATGGTAATAGAAGCTTCATTGATGAGAGACATCGGCATAGATATGAGGTATGGGGTGTCGAGAACTCAAGATGCATATCTTTGCCATTTAAGTAGATAGTTACTCGAGATAATAAGAAGTCTTATTTATGCAGGTGAATCCTGATATGGTATCACGCCTGGAAGATGCTGGTCTCTCATTCACTGGCAAGGATGAAACTGGTCAACGCATGGAGGTAGAGAGTTTTAGACTTGCAGACTTCCGTATTTTCATTTTTCAAATTTCTTTAGGATCAATAGTTATATACAGTTATTCTAAGTTAAATTGCCTCATTGATGTAACAGATAGTTGAGCTGCCTAATCATCCTTACTATATTGGTGCTCAATTCCATCCTGAATTTAAATCAAGACCCGGGAAACCTTCTGCACTATTCTTAGGTACCTCTCTCACTGTTCTCCATATTGCAAGAGTAATATTTTTTTCTCATCTTCAACCAAAAGACTAGTTTTCTTCTTTTCGTCAACTTAACTAGTTACTAGATAGGATGCTTCTTATTTCTAATGTCCAACTTTGACATTTGATAAACAACCTTTCAAATTGCAGGCCTGATAGCAGCAGCAGCATGTGACCAACTAGATTCTTCCTTACATGCTCACAAGATTCCCAATGGAACGGCCAAAAAAATTAGCCTCTACCAAAATGGAAATGCAGCTAAGTTTGCAAAAATACCGACAGATGGTATCTACAGCAATTGCAATGGTGTGCATGCCTAAACTCTGGTCCAGCTCTTTATTATAGGACCTTTTTTTTCCTGAAGGGATACATGTTCTGATGATGCTCTGGTAGTATCTTAGGATATGCTTTGTACAGTAATTTGAGTATTTGGTAGGAGTTAGCTTTGAGAGGGATGGCGGATTGAACAGAGCTTGATCCTGGTAATGGCTGATTGAACAGAGCTTTATCCTGGTCTTTTATACAGGACAGCCTGTTGTAATTTACAGCCGTACCATACTTTCCAAGCCTTTAGTCTAAGATGGTGTTTTTACTGTGGGATTGCAATGAAAAATCTCTCTCCTTTGCCTATGTCAACACTCATTAACTTCGTAGGAGCTTTCCTGCTTCTTTGCTTTCTCTATAATTCAGGCCTCCCCTAAACTTATATTGATGAAGCCTATGAATAAATCGACGAACACGCAAGTAGTTTCACTTTCAGATGGCAATTTCTATAGTACCGAATCTGAAAGCATGAATTGACGTTTCCAGTCTCCAGAAAGAAACCAAATCTTGTCAATTGTTAAATGGATGGTTTTGGTTTTTTCTTTTCTGTCCTTTTGCAGGAAGGGAAACACCTGTAGAGAACAAATCCTCGTTAAACTGAAAGCATGAAAAAACATTAAAGAGTATCCTAAATTAAAGTTGAAACAGCCTCCTGGAAATGCTATAGCTTGCCGCTAAATATCCCGAGTAACTGTCCCTACTCTCTTTTGTTTCGGTCGTGTATAATCAGCGGGAAATATCCTGAAACCTTGTACATATGAGAATAACCAGCCTGAAGCCAAACTGGACACCAATGACATGTTCTTTTGGGAATTATGAATGAACACTTACGAGAACATCTCAGTTAATTGAGCTTCACATGCCATTGCAATCAACGGACGAAAACTAACGACAGGCCACGACAGGCCACGACAGGCCTAACGTGCGATGGGGCAGGGATTAAAAAATTCCAAAGCTGAACATGTAGGGACAAATCAATATGAGAATCTGAAGAATATGTTAGGTGTAACATCTTGATTAATTGAAATGCAACCTTGATTAGGGAGATTGATTGACAGGCCATAATAATTATGATCTAGGAGTGATGGTAGAATATAAATATATTTATACTTCATTATGCTTTTTTTTTTTTTTTGAAAATCCTTTACTGAGAGGCTAAGAGATGGCATCAGGGTAAAAATTCTAAATTTTATACTTTATAATTTGGGTTAGTACGTTTCTGGCTAGAATTGTGAGATATTTTTCTTGGGTTTCTCTCTTAAAATATTTTGTTGGTTCGAGGTAGAGAGATTTTTTTGACATTAAGATTTATTTTTTCATTTTTTTCTTTTAATTTATCATGAAAAAATATTATTTATTTTAATAAAAAAATTACTTCATTTGTGAGTTTTAACTCAAGATGTCTGCGAATAGTAAAAATTATAGAGTCACTTAGATTAATCATTTAAAACTCTAATTGATTTTAAAAAAATTGATTTCTAGAAAAGTAACAAGGTTATAATTATCTATTGGTTATTAGGTTTTACTGAACCATATGTTATAAATAAATTTTGATTATCCACTACAGCTTTGAAAATGTGAAGTTATTTTTGAAGCATTTATTCTTAAAATTATATTGCTTGAAAGTTTTAATTGGGGTTAAAAATTAGCAACTATTGCTAAAATAATTTTTTTATTGAACAATTCTATTCTAGATCTATTAATTTATGGAGTGAATATTCCAAGATAATTCATTCTATTGTTTCTAAGATAATTCATTCTATTGTTTTTAAAGAGGCCTTAATGGCATTACAAGTTGTTCATCTTGAGAGCTAAAGTAACCAATTTCTAATGAAACTAGGACTAAAATTTGAGACTACAACACCAATTTAATCAACTAAAATCATGTTCCATCTTTAGAGGTTTTTTAGGAAATTATTGCATGAAGAACAATGCCTAGTCACTTAACATGATTTTAATGCAGAAAAGGTGACACTTGAGATGGTTAATTTAACATATCTTACTTAAGGTAAATGAAGATTCATGTCAGAAGTTCGGTGCTATAATTGCTAGGAGTTTGGACATATTACAAAACACTAGAACAAGAAATTTACAATTATTGAAACAAAAAAAAAGGGTATGTCATTAAAGATTACCGAATGCAACTTCAAAATCGACACACTCTATTCTCTTATAATATTTTTCAGCCTAATTTCATAGCTATTTCTTTGGTTCCTTCTCTGAATCAGCAATCTGTAAGCAATTCTTCATCTACTTTCATACTTGAAATGGTCTAACGGATAATTATTTCTGCATTCTCTACCTTTGACATATAAGGTGAAAGGAATCTACTTATTTTCTTGTTGGTTGATTCTATAACGTGTAATTATATGATTGACAATACAAATATTTTATATAATATTTAGGAGTACGAGAGTGAGTATCATGTTTAGATAATGTTATTCCTATTACAGAGATGAGAACTTTGGAGTTTTCTTTTAACAATATTTTTATGTCTCTACATTTATCTACTCATTTATTTTTTGTTTGCCAATTGATAGATAATAATTGTAAAATTCACTTTAATTGTGATGATTGTTGCACTCATGATCAAGTATCGAGAAAAATAATAACAAATGGACTTTAAAGGAGACATCTTTTTCTTATTCGAATTTGCATTCCAAGGTATGTTTGTTTTAGTTGGAACATTATTGTTAATAATATTCATATATGGCATAAGAACTCGAGACATTTGAAATCTATTGTTTTGACTTGTCTTATAAAACATGGTTATTTGAGCAATAAAGATTTTTTTTTTATGTCTTTGGAATGTGGATTGTGTAAACTTGGTAAAAAAAAAATGTTCTTGAGATTTCCTTCACATGGTAGTTGGGCTTATAATTATTTTGAGATCATTTATATTAATATATAGGATGTTAGCCCAATTATTTCACATGTTCAGTATAAATATTTATAATGTTTATTGATGATTATTATCATTATATTTGGGTATATTTTCTTTGTTCTAAAGTTAATAAATTTTCTATCTTTCATAATATTGTTACCTTTATTGAAAGCTAATTTCTACTTATATAAGACTATAAGATCTGATTATGGTGAGTATACATCCAATAACTTTCAATCTTATCTTATTTACTAAGAAAAAATGGTATTCTTTCTCAATCTTTTTATATGTACACTTATCAATAGAATAAGGTTCTAAGGCATAAGAATTGTCATCATATAAATGTTATTGTATCTTGTTAATTAAGTCTTCTGTACCACCTAGATTTTAGGTAAAAGCATTTGTTAATTAATTCTTCTGGACCACCTAGATTTTAGGTAAAGACATTATCTATAACCAACTATTAACTAATCACTTACGTGTCCAAGTCCTTAGCTTTGACTTTTATATTCTTATTTATTTAGTGTTTCTCCTGAGTATAACTCTCTTTATATATTTGATTATAGTTTTTTTCCACTTACCATCCATTGAATAACATAAGCTTCCTATTCAATCTATTTGGTGTGCTTTTCTAAGATATAGTAATGTCTATAATGGGTTTGTGTGTTAGAATTCAACTACTAATAAACTTTATATTTTTTAAAATATGATATTCTTTAAAAATCAATATTTCTTTCAATCTTCTACTTTTCATGAATCTTTTTTAGTTTTTCTTCTTAATTTTGATGACATATCAAGTTTTTTAAAACATTTTAAGTAAGAAGTTATGTATTAGAGATGTTGTTCACCGATCTCATTGTCTAACATAGCCTTAATATCTAATTTTGTTTCTAAATCCTCAACCAAGTTTGAATATCGTGTTATGCCATCTGCATGCTATGAGATTATTTAACTTCGGGGTCTGTTAGTTGAACTAGGTATTCCTCAGCTTACTCCTACTCTTTATACTAGTAAAACCATTGTTATTCAAATTACAGTATTTCATGAACATACCAAGCATATTGAAGCAACAATTTATCCATCTGTAGCATCTAATTCTTCAATGCCTCCACAGAGACCATTAAGTATTAATTTATCCTTCAATTCCTACCAACTTGCAACCTGTCCAGCATGATTATTGAATTTAGATATGTAGAACTGAAATACATAAACATGGAAAAAAGAGAAAAACCTAAAGCAATATCAAGGGAAATATTAATTCATGTTTCTATAGAAAACTCACATAAGAATTATAGAATCCATGGTAACATACCTTAATTTAAGGAGATTTACATCTTATAATTTACACTCAGTTTTGATGTAGCTACTTATTAATGAATTAAAGATCTTTGTTTGTGAAAATGCCATCATCTTTAACCAAACAATTCATGAACCCTCGATTATGCTTTTGGAAGTTCTTTTCCATGATGTTAGAAACACTTCAAAGTTGAGGTTAACATCCTCTTCCAATATTGAAACTCTAAATAATTTAAGCTTTCTATTCCCAGATGATAAGATGCATAAACAAAATGCAATTCACTCTTGCAAAAAGTTTTAGCCACTACTCTTTTATTTCTCATGCAGTCCCTTTGATAGTTCTCAACTAAAGTTGTTTGTTTTGAAATTTTTGGGCATGATTTCTTTTCTGAAGTGATTACAAAAGACTCTTTTGATATTTGTCCTTAAAAAGTTAAACATGCAATTAGAGATAAATTCATTAATCTTCAATTCTTATTTAAAGCAAGAAATAAATTTCATGCCCTGGAAAATAGGATGCAAGTGCTAGCCATCAACAATTTGGTTAAGTGTACAATTCAACATGATACTGAAAAACTTGAACATTAACTAGTTGTTCATAAAAAATCCCATTAAAATCTCACTTTCTACATGATTCCTCATCTTTAGCAGTGCTATAAACTCACACCACGAACAAACATATTAACAATTAACAAAAAAAAATCTAAAAGAGAAGGGGTTTTTTATGTACACTATTCACAAAACATTATTAACTAGAATAATATTTTTATTGATTTTTTTTTCAATCAATATATTTTTTTTCATCATTTAATATTAAATTAGTTTTATATTGAGTTATCTCATTTTTAAGATATGAATTTCAGATTTAACAGGTTAAACTAGTTGAATTTGATTTTTTCAATTAATTTTTTTAATTTAATTTTTTAATATTAAATTAATTAACAAAAAACTAAAGGAGAAGGGGTTTTTACGTCCTCACATAACACTATTCACTATAATACTATTTTTTTTCTCTATTTTTTTTATAATCTATGATTTTTGGTTTTAATTTTATCATTCAACATTAGATTTATTATGGATTGTATTTCATTTTTTTTTTTCAATTTATCTCTTGTAAGACTAACACTGTCCTCCTAAATATATCATAACAGGGTGTTTGTTAGAGCAACCATACCCCCTGATTATCACAAAGAAGCTTGCTTGAAAGGAAGTGTATTTATACTTGTGGCCAAACATTTATACAGAAAAAATCAGAAATGAGCAAATCCTGTATGCATGATGTGAAGAAAAATAGACAGGTCACTATCCTCCTCACCAGCTTATCTTTCAAGGAAGATGGGGCATCACCAACAACACGGAATATACCACTAGCTTGAGAATGTTTCACACGATCCGATAGCCCAAAATAATATCTTGCTTTATCCATCAACTAAAAATGTGCAAAAATCCATTTTTGTGTAAGAAAGCAATCAATATTGAATGGAAAAGTTCAATAAGCAAAAGTTCGAAAGTTACATGCAGCGCAGTAGAGGTAAAATCAATATTGAATGGAGTTTCATTTTGGATTAAAAACAACATTGATTTAGTTCACCCTAGTCGGATTAACAAAAATAATTTTTTTATAAAAAAATTGTTTTAATAAAAAATAATTAACCAATGTTGACTCACGGATCCCACAAGTATATATGTATATTGTTCTTAAAATAATAAATACACATGCGTATACCAAAAATAAAAATAAAAAAAGTACAAATAAAACACTACAGAAACTAAGATTTAAAATGTAAAAGCCCTCCTGAAACTTGAGTAAAAAATGAAACTCCACCCTAAACTAAAAATAAATCTAAACTTTTCATTCTATTTAAGCAGCTTAAGTGATAGTGTTCTGATATAATGATGAGAACCAAGGATTTTTCAAGTTGAGTGGAGTTCTGACACGAATTTTGAGTTTTAATTAAAACTATTTATTTTAGATTAGGATTATTTTTATTAGGGTTGCGATTTTACCTTTATTAAAAATATTTTTTAGACTTATATCGTATATAAATAACGGAGGCTTTCTAAACATTCTGATAATAAGAAATTATCGAAATTCTCAAAAACCTTTCCAAACTTTCTGTAAAAGCATCTCTCTCCTTGAACATGGCATCATGTAAATCCCACTCTCGAATCCTGATAGCTGCGGAAGCGTCTTGGCCTTTAGGGCGTTTTTAGCAGCTGTGCTCAAAACACCAACGAGGCCCAAACGTGTTTAGGATAGCTGATTGCCGAGACAAATAAAACATTTTTAACATCAAGATATAAAAATAATTAAAAAATTAATTTTAAACAAAATAATCAACTTTGAAGAAAATACCATTTGAAACACATCTCAAAGAGCTCTAGCTCTAGATAATAAAGGATGACGGCCGAGCCACATATCCCTTCCTTCCAATGATTGCTTTCTTCTTTTTCTAGCGTGCTAGCGGTTTTTTTTTTTTCCCTCGCCAAGTTATTCAACTAGGAGAAATAATCGCCAAAACATGAGAACACTTGTAGATATTTGTACCTGATTCAAGATATGCTAATCGGTAACATCCATGTCAATAAGCCTATGATTTAATAAACACTCCTGCCCTCCTCCATCGAGAAAAAGGTTTCAAGTTCGAGAGTCACTCAAGAAAAAGAATTTGAAGTTTTCAAAACCCATTACTCTTGTCTTCGCCCACTGCCATTTCATCTATACCCTTTTAGCTCACGTCTTATTGAGTTAACCTACCCTTTAGCCCGCTGTTGTAATCAATTCTCTGTTCATTGAAGTAGTTAAAGATCCAATGACAATGGCGTCTGCTGGAATTTGAGACGAAAGACAACGAATGAATGAGTCCTTAATCAATCCGAGTACAAAAATCTACACGATCATTCCTCCTAGGCACCTGCGAGATATATAAATGAATTACCATAATTAGATTCATCTAGCAGATGTTAGTTGAGATAAGTTCGTGTTTTTACAGACTAACAAAAGTTTTTCTACACAATTTGGCCTGACCGCGATTCTGGAGAGACAATTTCTCGGAAAACATTTGTTAATCTACTCCTAGAACAATTAATTTTTCAGTTGGTTTGGGACACTGTAAAAAATTAAATGTAATTTTCATGATAGATACAGCACAACACGTGGACTTTTCCCACGTCAGTAGCCCAAATGCGAGATTAAATTGAAACAGTTTTTAAATTCTGTAAATAGTTTAAAGGATATTCAAAGCACTAATCCAACCAAAAATTTCTTTATTTGAAAGAATAGCTAAATCAATAATTATCACCTCACCAAGTTTATGCTCATGGTTATGTTCCATGCAAAGCTGAGCAAAGGAAGTTGATTTTTAAGATTTCTGAAAAGGGCTTGCCTATCTCCGCAGGAATCCCATTGCTTGGTATACATTTTTTAGAGTTGCATCTGCAATCTCTGAAGCTTTTCTGGCACCTTCCTCCAAAACACTATCCAGATAAGCCGAATCAGAATGTATTTCCTCATACCGAACCTGAAAAGGTTGAGAACTTCATTGATGATGGGGACACCAAAATAAATGATTATGACAGAAAAAGTGGAGGCCAAGTTGGTTCTCAGCATAGATGCTCTTTGGCACAATATATAAAACATGCCATCATTAGGTGGAAAACACAGCCACATATGATTAGATTATTTTACTATAAAAACTGCATATGAATTGTCAGTGATCAAAAAAAGCAAACTGTGCCGGAACATGCAACTGTAAGGTCAATAACTGATAGAGGCAGCATAAACTAATTGGCACCCATTTTCAGGGATTTACGATCAATTAGCAGGTTGGGCATCAAACTATCTATTTCCAGCAGTCTTCAACGCAAGTTCACCAACCAGCAAGTTACATGGCACTAGGCAACATAAAATCAGACTGCAGTTTTCCAAAATTTCTCTAGGTACTCGTTAGCTGGTGAAAATTCCCAGGTTCAGAGTAGGACAACAGACAAAACCAAGTTTGGAATGATCAATGATACTGCACATACAAGTGCAGCAGCAATCAATTGTATCAGCAGTACTCCTGAGGAGGGGGGCAGGGATAGGGAAGGACAGTACATGTAGATTACTAACAATATCTGTAATAAAATATAGAAAGGCATAGAAATGACTCCTCCATACTTTCTGTTCTCTGAAGTACATCAGCTGAGATCAAACTAAGTGCAAATGGGAAAGCAACTGATTTTCATGAACTCCAGTCAAAAGCCATATGCTACAATCATGTTGCACTGGTACTGGCATGTTCAGTTACACAACAATAATCACTTCAGTATCTAAGACAACTTGTGTAACCCAGTATAGCACTTGTCCCTGACCCTAGTGAAAGAGAAAGGCATGTATAGAGGTAGAAACCTGGATGGGATGTAGATGTTCAATCAAGGCATCTGTTAGGAGAGGTTTGAATGAGCCCCAATTCAAACCCTGACATTCCTTTGCTACATCCTACAATCAGTGTTCAGCAGACATGGTCAGAGTGGAATATCATAAGACCTCACAACTGCCCAGAATTACAAGATCAATCATTTCCTCAAAACACAGTTGCCAACATTCTTCAATCCCGAGATTAAAGAAAAGATTGAATATGAAACACAAGGTCAGAGAATCATGAACAGGCATAAAGCAAGGAATTGACCAAAGTAAATAAGATGTGAATTACAACACCTCTTTCGTCTTGCCTGAAACGAGCTGATATACCGAAAGAAGATTGTTGCATTCAGGCCTTTCAGGATTGTCAAATTCCAGTCTGCGTGAATTGCAAGAGGAAAAGTGAAAGGTACAAGATGAGAGGGACCTTAAGATATGATGCTCCAGAAAATGTTCTTGGATCAAAAGATATAGAAAAGAGGGGAAAAAAGCAATCACAATTTTCAAGATGGAAAGAGAACTAACGCTGGAAATGAATCAGTTTTGCAACGCTTGATCTTGTTTGCTATTACCTACAAGACAAAAGGACCTGTTGAGTGACCGTCATTTTTTCCAATAAGAGTTTCATTTTTTCCAATAAGTGTTTCAAAATTTATAAGCATGAAATTCACAGAACCATAATCAAAATATCGTTCATGATACCTCGAGATTTAACGATTACACAGTTTATGGAAAGCCAATTTTAAAAGTCAACATTTTGACAGGAGCAAAATCATCAAGGTTTTAATATTTCTCCCATAATTTCAAGATTTAATGATAACACAAAGTTTATGGAAAGATGAGTCCTGCTAATTAGTTATTGAATTTGGCAGGACCAAGGTGCTAAAATTCTTCATTTTCACACCACAGAAAAATATCAACCATCACTTGAGCTCTCAATGAAATTATAATCATACCTTATAGTGTTTATAGTAGCAAACATTTCTTATATTTAATGTCACACTGTTCAGAGCAAAATACATGTAAAGGAAATCACTGACTCAACTCACATCTTTTGGATCAAGAAGATTGATTCGAGACTGGTCAGAAGGTGCAGACTTCGACATCTGTAAGATTAAACCACAAGAAAATGTTAGTAAGTGGCAATCTTTTCTATGGACAAGAGAAAAGAAGTTTAAGAGTTATTTGTTTGGTTAACTTGCTGCGTTTCTGCCTATATGGTCAGAGCATAAACTGCTGCCCATTATTAGAAACTTAAATGCCAAATCATATTTTTTCTGCAATGGCAGAAACCAAAGGACAACTTTGAATCTGTGTACAAGAAAATCAGTGCACCAACATAAAATAATTATCAATAAATTGTTAAGACACTTCTTCCAAACAATGAAATGCCATTAATTGGTAAACAACCAATTGTGAATTTGGGTAGTGGTAAAGTGGCTTAAGTGCATTCGCACCCCTTCCTCTTCAGCTGTGAGTTTTGTAAATGCAGGCCTTGCATGGATTTATTGCTTCAGATGATGAGATGATGACAGTAGAAAAGGAAATGGAAAACAGAATACGAACAGAAGAAAGTCCATCCCCTAAGAAAATCAATTGGGTTTTGCTCACAAATCAAGTCTGTATTCAATGCCTTGATTGATGCAAAGATAAATTTCTCAAGCCTGCCAACTTAAAACTACAAAACCATAAATTAAAATAAGTAGAGCACCTTGGAAAGACCATCAGTTAGTGACATAACTCGGGCTCCAGCTGGTGGTATAAGTGGTTCAGGGACCTACATGTGAAAAATTATCACGGAAAAATTGTCACACTTGTTATTTCATCATGAAATGTAAGATAACCAGAAATCAAGAAACAGAACCAAGCATCAACCTTAAAGATAGCACCTCCTCGCCTGTGGCAGAATACAAAAGCAGTCAAGAAATGATGACATATAGTCTAGTCTTTTCAAAAACATAGATATATTTTGTAGCTCTAAGTAGAGATGTAATTTTTACCCTCCCAATTTTTTCCACTTCCTTCCTCCATATAAATAATTAACACGTTCAGCCAGTTCACGGGTCAACTCCAGATGTTGCTTCTGATCCTCACCAACTGGGACAAAATCAGACTGCAGAAGCATGCTGCAATTTATAAGGATTTTGCATTCAGGTTGATTACTATTTTTACACCAACAGAAAGGTAAATTAGGACTAGAGAATGAGATAATCAATAACTAATCCTGATCAAACATATCACACTCATTGCGCGTCAGAAAATTCCTCAACCGCCTACTTTCTCATTATCTGTGACACTAAATTACAAAAGGATCCAGATATTGTTATAAAACTTCTAAAAGATAAAAGTTTCACAAAATATGTGCTCATGTTGGAAACCACCTGATACAAGAGAATATCAGAAGCCATAAGAACTGGATAAGTCAGAAGAGCAACCCCGACATTTTCATCCCCCTGCAGAGGAAAAAACCATGATATAAAGTTAGTTCAAACAGCAGAAAGGGTTATAACAATAGCATAAAGTAAGAGAAAATGTAGAGTCTGCTACGAAGACCTTACATCTCCTGACACTAAATGTGAAGCGTTGACACTAGTGATGGTTAGTAATGATAATTGTTGTTCTATGGTAATACAGAATGCAACTAGACATGCTTTGAGAAGATATATGCAAAATAAATAAATAAATAAACATTTTGCCATTTGGCTTCCTCCACTAAACAAAAACTAGATGTTTCTTGTTTTTCAAAAGAAAGGATCCTTGGATATTGCCAGAACACTGTTCTTTATGCTAGATGAACCTTTTTTCTTTTTTTCTTTTTTGTGATAGATGAAAACAGTTTACATATTCAATTCCTGTCAGTTTTAATACATGTTTACAGGTTGGACAGAAGTCACAGAACTCCATCCACAACAACCTGTTATCTTATGCATGGAAATACCAATGTCAATGATAAGATGCACATGGTATAACCAAAGAAAATACTCCATAGAACTTGATGTGAATGGGAATAGCTGCTCAAGCAACAGGATATCAAGTGTTAATATTGAGCTACACACCCACCGCCTTACGGGATTTCTCTTTAAACTGGATCATTCTGTTAAGCCAACCAATTGGCGTGGCAGAACTTAAAAGCCACATAAGCTCGACATGTGCATGAACATGAGACTGTACAAATACAGAAGCCTGCAGGTATATCAGGATAATCAGACTAATTTAATAAACATCAATGCCAAATATCTACTCAAACTACTGAGTCAGCAGCATTATCAAGGATCAATAGCTGCAAGACCTTTGAAGCATCTATACCACAAGCCAAATAAATTGCTGCTGTATCCCTTGTTGCCTTAGACAATTCTTTTGTATCATATGGTAGTGTAATCTGGAAGTTCAACAGAAAATCTGTGACAGTTAAGAATTGTCCAATTATGTTGTATAAGAACAAGAAAAAATGATGTGAAATTTAAAAGATCAAGGATATGTAGTCCCCAGGAAACTGAACCCCACCAACCATGAATCAAGGCATAAACAAGAAAATCAGGTTAGAATTCACATCTCCACCCCTCTCAAGTAAAAGAACATGCCCAGTGTTTTCGAGAAGTGCCTGTGAACATGATGCATTAGACTCCTACTTTTCACACAGTTTCTCAGAAAAAGTCAAGGATTCATCAGGTTCCTCATTGGGGTGCTTTTAATAATAAGCATGTCACTCAAATTTTTGCTTACAACAGGTTAGTTGGGCACCCAATTTTGTATAGCACTAATATTGTTTTAAATTAGTTAAGATTCAGCATAAAGACAGATCTATGGAAAGAGTTCTTGTAAAGGTCCATCATCTATGAAATTCTAACCTTAATTCCAGGGGAGCATGAGAACACAGTAACATCAATCAATTAACCCAACCTGCTCCTCAACAAAAAGAGAAAAAGGGAACATCCAGATGTTCCATGTAGTGGCAGTGACAGCACTTTCTATTTTTTTTCCCCAAAATCATAATTACGAAAAAGAAAAGGGAATATTTGGTTTGATCAAATTAACACTGTTATAATGGGAGAGTTATCAAGAAAAGAGAAGAGGATGAACCTTTAAAACTCATTAGGAAACATTATCTTTTTCAAGAACAGGATAGAGCTATGAGAGTTTTGGAGGGAATTTAACCTTTTACTCCTTCCAAAATAAAAGATCTCAGCATCACAAATTTGGTGTTGAGTAGGTAAGAGAATTTGATGTATAAACTTGTTCTTTTCATGGTATCCTTATGATTAACTCCACCCTAAAGGATATAGTAATACTTAACTAATTATACGTCTCATTTTACTCTCTTGCCAAAAAGAGGGGATGGCAAACCCCTTTTCCACTGCCATACATTCAAACAAAAAACATAACTTCCCTAGAATTACTTATGCAGCATTACTTTTTCTTTGAAAAAATCTCTCTCCCCCAACCCCCCACCACAGAAACACAATCCAAAGACGTGACAGGCAAAAGTATTGTTATAAATGTATATATGCGCCCCCTGTGCTCTACATGTTTATCAAGAAAGGTGATTCTTTAAAAGTTGAGCAAACACAACAGTTTCAACTTGAAAATATATAGAAATAAATAGCTCCCAAATTCAGAGTGAGGCAAGTCATTCTATCAAATATGCCAAAAACATAAATGTCCTAGCACTAACCCTACATGAGAGTGTAAATTTTGATAAGAATCATTTCCCAAGATTGGCCTGGGATGACTATTCTCTCACTCTCCAATTGGTTAAATCAAACGATCCCTCTCTTCACCGGCTTTCTCCCCAGATTGAACTCTCTAACCCCTTCACACCAAAAGGTACCTTAAGTCTCACATTTATCTATTTATGATTTGATTTGGGCAGCGAAAGCAGGCAGGCTATCCCCTACTATAAGTATCCTAATATTCAAAAAAATAAAGCATCGACAAGTTTCCCACGTAGCCAATCAGGGGATAAGTCCTAACATTATAAAAACTGCAAGGCTAATCAATGGAAATTCAAAAACTTATTAAAAAGAATGCTAAACAAATAGGACTAAAGCAATGCAGACATCTAAACAAATTTTCCTAATTTTTAAACATCAAACAAATTCTTCCTTCAGCTCAGTTGCACTACATAGAATCTATGAAATCTAAAATTACTCTGAATATGAAGTTTGGAAACTACATACCGCGTGGAGGTCTACTATGAAGAAGAGAGTCTCGTATGTATTCTGCAACAGTTATAGCAAATCATGTCAAGAAACTGAGTCAGTTTTTTTTTTTTAAAAAAAAGGAAAAGAAATAGTAGCCAAAAAAGAACCTGAAGAGCAATCCAGTTCTTAATGGCACCAAGATAATTCCCTAGGTGAACAGATCCTGTTGGTTGCACTCCAGACACTATCCTCTTCCTGTCAACAAAAATAAAAATAAAAATCAAGTAATTAAATTTAAAAAAAAAGCTTACAGCTCCGAGCTAGCAAAACAAAAAGGCGATAATTCGAGTCATATATTACTTTACAGTCACAGAGGTTCGAGAGTCCTCAGGAGAAGTTTGTTGAGAGTGCGAGACGTCGCAATAGCAGCGGAAACCGTTGCTGTATTTTGAATTTTGTCGAATTCGCACACTTCTACTTGCAAAGCCATTCAATTTTGAACTGAAATCGGAGAGGGAGTGAATGTGAGAGTAGAGAGGCGACATACTATTTAAATACGCAACAAAGTAACTGCATGAAATATAGAGCGTAGAGAGAGAGCGTACATTGAAGAAGAGGAGAGTTGAGGTGCGGAGTTTGAAAGGATGAGAAAGTGAGACAGAATAGCGCGTCCCATGTTCGATTTCCTCCTCTGCCTTTGCGAGCAAGCGGCTCAACTCCACTTCCTCCTCTCACTTGATAATAAGAACGATAAAAGACCTCTTTTCAAAATTACAAAAACCCTATTTTGCCCTCTTTGTTTTGTTTCCAAAAATCTCGCCCCCTGTAATTCATTTTCTTGTTCAATTTACCCCAACTTTTCCAACATAGCGAAAAGCCACATGTTTCCTTCTTTTTTTTTCACTAACAAATCACAAACCGCTTTGATTATCAAACTCTGTGTCTCTTGTAATATATGTTGTTTTTTTAAAATATTTTAAAAATATATATATTAAAATATTTTTTTGTATTAATATATCAAAAAAATTTAAAACTTAATTTTATATTTTTCAAAGCTAAAAACATTTTGACATGATTATTTTAAGGTTTAATCTCGTTTATTTTATCGTTATACTTTAAAAAATTATATTTTATATCTTGAAATTTATACATGCTTTAACATTTAATACTTTTAAAAAAAATCAGTAATAAATATTTGATTATTTACATGATTATTATTATTATTTATTTAATAACAAAAGACAACTTTGTTATTAAAATAATATTACAACTTTACCAAAAATATTAAAAAATAAAATGTGATAAACAGTATGTCATCCCTTTTAGGCTTTTTACCGGATATTTTATTTGCATAATCCAAACTCCTACATTTTTAACACTTAGATTTTAATAATTCAGATCTTTTTTATTTATTTTTTTCAAGTGAAAAGGTAGAAAATTATTTTTTATTTTTTTATTAACTTTGAATCAATATGTTTTTAATATTTTTAAATTATTTTAATTTATTAATATCAAAAATAATTTTTTTAAAATAAAAAAATATTATTAACATGTATTATAGTATAAAAAATTATTTAAAAAATAATTATAATTATATTAACAAACGAACAATAACAACACAGACTTAAGATTTTAAGAACATAGAAATACGCATCGCTAAACTTTTAATACAAAATAGTTAGGGTTTATGATTTGAGGTTTTCAAAATGCCTAAGGTTTATTGTGTTTTATGGCATACATGAGATTTTGTCAGAGCAGATATTTGGATAAAACATTCTATTGTAGAATTATTTGAGTGTTTATTAAATTGAAGATTATAATCCAGATTGAAGCTTAGACTATGAGAAGTCAAATTAGTTTCCAATGCAATTTATAAGGGCTAGATTGATATTTCCCTTTTTTTCCCTTTCATTTCTCCTACGTAACCAAGACCAACCCTATGAACTTGAACTTAATTAAAAAAAGAAAACACGAGTGCACACTTTACTTGAGGAGTTGAGCTATCTATCTTGATAGCAGTCATTCCTTCTCCCCCCTCTCCCTCTCCAAAAACCATGTCCTTCACCGCATCCAGCAACCTCCTTCCCAACACAGCCATCCTCTCCTCCCGCAGAAAGCAAAGCGCCAGCTTCAATCCACGCGCATCCTCCATCAAATGCGATCTCTTTTCCCCCACTTCTTCCCCTTCACCACTAAACCCTAAACCCCACTCCAACTCCAACTCCAATTCCAAACAACCAAAAATCCAAAATTCCCTCCTTAAAGCCCTCACCTTCTCCGGCACCGCCGCTGCCGCCAGTATCTTTTTCCGCCTCACCCCCGTCATCGACGGCGGTGGAGGCAATTGTGGAGGCGGAGGAGGAGGAGGAGGGGGCGGGGACGGAGGAGGAGGAGGAGAGTTCTGGAAGCAGCTGTTTTTTGAAGCGCCGGCGAATGCCGATGAGTCACAATCGGAAGATTGGGACTCACACGGATTGCCAGCCAACATTGTTGTTCAATTAAACAAGCTTAGCGGTTTCAAAAAATACAAACTATCAGAAATTCTGTTCTTCGACCGGCGAAGATGGACTACTATAGGCACGGAAGACTCGTTTTTCGAGATGGTTTCTCTCCGTCCTGGCGGAGTTTACACGAAAGCTCAGTTACAAAAGGAACTTGAAAGTCTAGCTACTTGCGGAATGTTCGAGAAAGTGGATATGGAAGGAAAGACAAATCCTGATGGAACTATAGGGATCACAATTTCCTTCACTGAAAGCACATGGCAATCAGCTGATAAGTTTAGGTGCATTAATGTTGGATTAATGCAGCAATCGAAGCCGATCGAAATGGATTCAGATATGACTGATAAGGAGAAGTTGGAGTATTATAGGAGTCAGGAGAAGGATTATAGGAGGAGGATTGAGAGGGCAAGGCCATGTTTGTTGCCTACGCAGGTACATAGGGAGGTTTTGCAGATGTTGAGGGAGCAGGGGAAGGTTAGTGCACGGTTGTTGCAGAAGATTAGAGATAGAGTGCAGAAATGGTATCATGACGAGGGGTATGCTTGTGCTCAAGTTGTTAATTTTGGGAATTTGAATACTAAGGAGGTGGTTTGTGAGGTTGTGGAAGGGGATGTTACTCAATTGGTTATTCAGTATCTGGATAAGTTGGGGAACGTTGTTGAAGGGCACACACAACTTCCTGTTGTCAAGAGAGAGTTGCCCAAACAGGTGAATGTCACACAACTTCCTGTTGTCAAGAGAGAGTTGCCCAAACAGGTGAATGTTTTTTTTTTGTTGCCTCTGTATGTTAGCTAGGTGCCTATTGATTGTCTATGCATGCGGATGCTTCATTGAGTTTAGGGCACAATCTAAGCTGTGGTTCTAGCTTAGTTATTTTTTTCTTTGTTCAGCAGTAACTGTAGATACCTGAGTACAGAGCATGGGTATATGATCACATCAAATCAGGTCTCTGAATACTAGTAAATTGTGAACAGACAAGATTGCTGCCGCTTTCTGTAGTGCATGTATAAATCTTCATCAATCTGCTCTCCTCTAAAAATTTTCTCCATATTATGGACAAAAGACATGAAAAGACAGATTCTTAAATTCTATTTCCATTTGATGATTAACTGTTCAACAATCTATTGTGATCCTCACACATAGAAACTCTAGAATTCATGCTCTTTGTGCTTTACTGCATTACCAGTCATGTTACAAATACTTAATGACAGTGTTTGGTGAAATAGATAAAGGATGGTCTATCATAATCTGCCCCTCCATTGACAATGCCTCCTTTTTTATACTGCTGACTTTTTAATATAATGAACTTTTGCTAATTGTTCATTTTTTAGGTTGATTTATTTTGCATTTTTTAATTGGTAACAACAGCTTCGACAAGGTCAAGTTTTTAACATTGAAGCTGGGAAACAAGCTCTGAGGAACATCAACTCCCTAGCCTTGTTTTCAAACATTGAAGTCAATCCGAGGCCAGATGAGAAGAATGAGGGAGGAATCATTGTTGAGATCAAGCTTAAAGAATTGGAGCCTAAATCGGCTGAAGTCAGTACAGAGTGGAGCATTGTTCCTGGACGTGGAGGACGTCCCACATTAGTATGTATATCCAGTTATGCAATTTGAACTTGCTTGTAGTTATTAGGGTTATAAATCTTAAATGCCAAAATTCCTATTTAATGCCATATCCCTCCTTTTCAGGCTTCATTCCAGCCTGGTGGAACTGTTTCCTTTGAACATCGGAATATCAAAGGGTTGAATCGGTCCATTCTTGGTTCTATAACCACCAGCAATTTCTTTTCGGCTCAGGTAATTTCTCTTGAAGATACATTTCCTTTTCTCAATAATTTTCAGGAATGGTTTGTTACCAATTTATGTGAGATTTCATTACTGAATGTCCCATGGAGTTTCCTCAGGAGGATCTGTCTTTTAAGCTTGAGTATGTTCATCCATATTTGGATGGTGTATATAGTTCACGAAACCAAACTCTCCGTGCAAGCTGCTTCAACATCCGGAAACTAAGTCCAGTCTTTACTGGTGGTCCAGGTGTGGATGAAGTCCCTCCGATATGGGTTGACCGGACTGGCATGAAAGCTAACATTACAGAGGTGAATGTTCTCCTATGTCCAAATCTAGGTGCTCGAAAACATCTTTAAATTCAATAAAATGATTTCCTAATGAGTGGATATATGTTATGCGTGGAACAGAATTTTACCCGTCAGAGCAAATTCACCTATGGGATTGTGATGGAGGAGATAACAACAAGCGATGAAAGTAGCCATATCTCTTCAAATGGTCAAAGAGTATTGCCAAGTGGAGGAATTAGTGCAGATGGACCTCCAACAACTCTCAGTGGCACTGGCGTTGACCGGATGGCATTCTTACAGGCCAACATCACGCGTGACAACACCAAGTTTGTAAATGGAGCTGTAGTTGGTGATAGGAACGTTTTCCAGGTCAGAAAATCTTTTGTTAATTTATGGGTTGTTTTGGGAACCACAGCAGTACTATTGAGAATGGTGGAGCCAGTTTTTAAATTTCATAGTTCTTTTTTTTTTCTAATCAGAAATTAGCTGATCCGATGATCTGATTAGTTGAAGGATGATTCCATTTTCTTTCTAGGATTGGTTGAGAACAAACCAGACCTGGTTGTTTGAGTTGCCATAGACCCTTATTTCTTGTATTCAAGAGCCTCCTTGCGTGGTTTGTGAGTTTGGTGGATATTTTATGGTTTGATTTAATCGTAGGGGCTCATGCAAATTTGGGGCTGACAATGAGCACTGGGTTTTTACTCCTGTACATGAACATTCGGCTACTCTCATTCTTGTGATTTTCATATGTTAACTCTTCACTGCCTGGGTAACCTACATATTTTATGTATGAAGTGCAGGTGGACCAAGGCCTTGGCATTGGCAGCAAGTTTCCATTCTTCAACCGTCACCAGCTGACATTGACCCGATTTATCCAGTTGAAGGAGGTGGAGGAAGGTGCTGGGAAACCACCACCACCTGTACTAGTACTAAATGGCCATTATGGTGGTTGTGTTGGAGACCTTCCGAGTTATGATGCTTTTACTCTCGGGGGACCTTATTCTGTGAGGGGTTACAATATGGGTGAGCTGGGAGCAGCCAGAAACATTCTTGAGGTAAGTTTTACTGGAGACAACATTTTACCTAGGATCAAGATGAACTGTGTTCTAGCTTGTTCTTAATTGATGTTTCTTCTGAAAATGGAACCCTTGCAAGAACTAATTGTTTGCAGATGGTAAAATATGATTGTTCCCACAATCCATAGATTTGGACTTGCTGTCAGCTATCTGATCCCTCTTTTCAATGTTGCTTGCAGCTTGGAGCGGAGATACGCATACCTGTGAGAAATACACATGTTTATGCATTTGCAGAGCATGGCAACGATCTAGGAACTTCTAAGGATGTGAAGGGGAACCCAACAGAGGTCTACAGGCGAATGGGTCATGGTTCATCTTATGGAGTTGGTGTCAAGCTGGGTTTAGTTCGAGCTGAGTATGCTGTTGATCATAACACTGGCAATGGTTCAGTGTTCTTCCGGTTTGGAGAGAGATACTGAAAAGCTTTATTATCAATTTAGGTTGGATTAGCACATTTCGGCCATCAGATTTTTGGAATAACTGCCAGAGTTTTTGATAATCTGAAATCTCGTGTGATACTTAGAAGTAGTCTAGTAGATACATGATTCAATTTGAGTGGATCTTATCTAGTCAGTTGTTGGGAATCATATGCTTCGTGTCAGGCTTTGCAGGAGCTGAGAGATGTTGAGAAAACTGTGATGCCCCAGTTGTGGTTTGTGGACTCAAAAGACATTTGACTTTGCTTAGCATGTTATTGTTTTTTTTAGAGTGAAATAAAAATTATTTTTAGAAAGTGTTTTTGTTTTTGAAAATGTATTAAAATAATATGTATACTTTTAAAAATCATATATTTTTAATATTGGCATATTAAAATAATTTAAAAATATAAAAAAAAATTAATTTAAAATTAATTTTTTTTTTTAAAGTATGGTTATATTGTAAGATCAAATAAAATATTAGTTATTGATGTGCAAAATTCAGAAGTAATTTTGTGGTCAAGTGACTTCTGTCTCTTGTTCGATTTGTTGTCTTTTTTCCTGCTTGGAGCTCAGAGCATTTTCTTCATGTTGCTTGCGTGATCGGCCGAGTTTTCTTCTATTGTTTTATTTTTATCGTGTCGAGATATATGTTCTAGTGCGGAAGCCCTGCGTCCTTATATACGTACTGACCGTTTTGACATGCGCGTTTGCACGGGCATGAATCGATTTTCTTAAACATAATTTATCATATACAAAATCGTGATTAATTTTAGAAATAATTATAAAAACTTTCCTATAGTCTGATTAGAATTACATTTTCTTTCTACACTTTCATAATTGATACATTCCATCCTCTAGTTTATATGTTTATAATAGTTTATATCCTTAATAATACATTTTATTTGATTTGTTTTATCCAGAAAATAAAATGTAATTTATTAAAGCACAGAAAGAGTGAAATTAAATTGAACTATAGAAAGTTTATATAATTATCTCTTAATTTTATCATTGAACTTGTCTATTTTTTAAGATTTCAAACTATCACAAGGCAAATGTGACAGTTTAAAAGATATTCTTCATAAAGTGAGAAGCAAAGAAAACCTTTTATTTTAATAAAAATCATATTTTTCATTATTTTATAAAATAATAAAATATCTTAAGAATGGTAATAAATACTTCTTTAACTGATTTTTGGGGAATATATATATAAAAAAACTTGCATTAACTCGTGTGTCACAAGTCTTTATTGATAAATCAACCCAAAAAAAGAAAAGCATGGATCAGGCAGCGATTTAATGGATTAAAATTTTTGTTCCCTTTCTGTTCTTAATCCTGACTGTTAATCAGTTTGCACTTTCTTGCGCATTCAATTTTATGTAGGGATGAGAGATTCAGTTGCAGTGCAGCAATTGTATCTGCAAAGGGGTTGGTGGTAATAGACAGAGGGGAGCATTGAACTGCCGGAGGCAAAGCTACATTGAACAAACCTCCAGTTCCATGGTTAGTTTCCCAGCTCTTACATTCCATCATCCCTCTTTTTTTCATTAACAAAACTATTGTTAATGGAAGCCTGTCCAACACCGTCATGGTCTCTTTTTACCTGAATTTTCTTGCCTTTTCATTTCTGTTCATTTAAATTACTTTCTCAACTAAAAAAAAACCGGCATTTTTTTTTACTGTACTTCGTGTTTACAAATAATGAAGCACCAGCTATTTTTTTTAAATTTTATTCTTAATTTTTTTATTTGATTATTTTTAAATTTAATTTCATGAGATAAAGTTTTCAATTGAATTACAAAGATAAAATTTAAAGTGAGAGGATTAAAATATAAACATGGAAAAAATCTCAAAATTCTTATAATTTTTATTTTAATCAAAAAATTTATTTATTTATTTAATTTTCAATCATTGAGTTAGAAAAAAAAGAAAAATTTGCTGGAAACTTACGAAAGAGAAAGAAAATTGTTGTTTGGCCCCAGTTCAACTATATTATAAAACAAAAACAGAATTTTTGTGTTAATAGATTTCTCTTATAGAGAGGAATTCATTAAAGGTGATTTTTTATTAAAAAATAATAATTGGGAAGACAAATCAGGTTTACCCTTGATTTTATGGATTCGTTTGATTTTTAATTTTGTGATTGATTTGGATAATTTATATAGATTTTTATGGTATTTTTGAATGAAAATAAAATTTTAAAATAAATTTTCTTTTAAGATTTTTCATCCATAACATTGGTGATAGGATTCCAGGCTATTGGAGAAATAAATTTTCTTTTAAAATTTTAAAAGCATAAAATTCATTTCTGCCTAGTTTGCAAAGTAATTTGAGTTGTACGTTACAAAAAAATAAGAAAATATCGATGGTGTTCAGGTAATAGAGAAATTTTTGGGATCTTTAAATAGAAAAGTTAAAAGATCTAAAAAACATGACATAAAAGAATTTATAGGTTTTCTTTAAACCTTTGAGCAGAAGATTGAAAAAAAAAAAACAAAGGAATATTACTAAAACAAACATTGCAAGTAAAACTCAGTTTGAAGGAAACTATTAAGAATTTATTTAGATTGTAATGATAGTTGTGATTTAAAATATTTTTTATTTATAAATATTTTAAAATAATATTTTTTTATTTTTTTAAATTATTTTTAAAATTAATATATTAACCCAATCCAAAATATAAAAAAATATTTTAACAAAATAATTTTTTTATCCAAGTACGCCCTTCATGGAGGGGGCTTTTAAAGAGTCAGAGATTTTTATAGGAGAAGAAGAGGTGGCAGGTCACATAGAATCCATAAAATTCACGACGGACATGGTGACAATCTAAATTATTTTCTAAGAAGACGTGGTAGAGGCCGAGGCCGTAGTGGTCGATCAGGTTAGAGGTATGATATTTCAGAAATTCAAAGTTATAATTGTAAAGAGTTTGGCCATTATATTTCATATTGTCATAGCTGTTAGCAAAAACAAAATGAAATAAACCAAAAAAAAATTAAATTCAAATACATAATTTGAAAAAAAAGGAAAAATATAAAAATAACCCAAATAAAATTACGAGGGCTTGAAACACTTTGAGGTCAAATCAGCAATTTTAGTTGGTCATAACTTTTTTTTTTTGTGATAATAGCATATTTTTTTCACAATCTTTCATAATTATTTTTAAAATTTTATTTAATTGCTATATCTTTTATTATTTAATTAAATACCACTCAATATTTTATTTTATGATATTTTATAACATGGCGCTTTTTTCAGTCCTCACAATGATTTTGTTCGTAATAATAAAATGATAAAACCGATAGTAAATAAATAAAACAGAAACCGGTTCATGTCCACATTATATGGGCCTTGTTATGGGCCCATTAGTTTGTGTAATATGAAATAATCTCTCAAAACAACATGTCATCAGGCTAGTTTGTTTCCAGGTGGATCCAGAAGGAGGTAGCGCCCACGCGACTTTTATATATTAATACTATTCAGATTCGGTGCTCCCTATAAAATGCAACTCTATGAACTCTGGAGAATTGAATTGATTTGAATCTGCAGAAAAATCGACAATTGAAAAGACGAATAGAGAGATGGCTCTTAACCCGCAATTGTATCCAAACGGGATGCCCGTTCCTTTCGAGAACGAGTTGTTTGTATTGGCCAGAGACGGCGTCGAATTCGAGGTCGACAAAATTCCCGGGTTTGTTTTTTTCTTTTCTTTTTCTTTTTTTACTCACAAATGTTCTCCAATTTTTTTTTATTTTTTATTTCTTTTGAAATTTTAATGAAGTCTATTTTCTTAAAGGGAATTACGAACGGTCTTTGTTGGTTTTAATGGGTTATGCAACCCTTTGCTGCTGCTGCAGATGTGGAAAAGTTAAAGCTAAGGGAACAATCTACTTGTCTAATATACGGATGGTCTTTGTTGCATCTCAGCCTGTTGGAAATTTCTATGCTTTTGACATGCCTCTTGTAAGTAACCGATGAATATTTATATTGGTACCCAATCGTCTATGCAATTCTTCTGACTCCCTCTTCCTTGAACCTTTTCGTTTGGTTGGTTGAGTCTTCTTTCCCTTTCTTGTATTACTTTAGATACAACTCATGCATTGGATTTCATGTTGACAAGATATTAGCTGTTTGGTGTTTTCGTCAGAGGTGATTGGGTTTCGATTAGCTTGTTCAAATCTTGCATTTTGTAATAATCAAATTTAGGCAATGCTATTACCTGACATCTGATACTTCTAAAGCTCTTGGCAAAGAAAGATGAAGCTGTTTGTTTTTAGCAGCTAAGCAGTGTGGATCCATACCGATGGTATAATTCTCATTACATACCCTCTAAATTTGTTCAATTGGTAATTTCTTCTCGCTGAATGCGTTCCCCTTCTTGAGAAGTGGAAGCAGGCATCGTAACAAAAGCCGAAAACTGGAGTGATTCGAACAACCCTTCAGTCATTTTTATATTCAGAGTTTTTAGGCTATGGTTGATTCCAAGCATGTAGATTCTACGTTATTATTTTTAGGTCCGTTGGATATCTACTCTTTGGGCTTTCTCGTGACCCTTATTCTGAAATTACTCTGTCATGCAGCTCTTTATCCATGAAGAAAAATTCAACCAACCTATATTTCACTGCAACAATATTTCAGGTTTCGTGGAACCTGTAAGTGTAACAGTGAAAAGGCGTTCTTCTACAATCAGCACTTATTTCTGTGTAAGCTAATTGTCTTGATATGAAACTTCAGGTAGTTCCAGAGACTGAGAATAGGGCTCTCTACTCCACTCACTCGTTCAAAATTTTGTTCAAGGAAGGGGGATGTGGAACCTTTGTTCCACTTTTTCTCAACTTGATCTCGGCGGTGAGACAATACAATCAACAAATGAACTCTGCACCAAGACCTTGGATAGATCCTCTGCAAGCAGCGCAAACTCCAGTTGATGAAATGATGAGACATGCGTAAGTGACATAATACGTCATATAATTTTTGTTTGTAAGATTAAGATCTCTTGTTGATTAAAACTTGTGGTATGTTTTGCAGATATGTTGATCCTAATGATCCAACAAGAATCTTTTTGCAACAGCCCACTCCACAGTCTGAGCTGAGGCGTCGCACCTACCAGCCATCCTCAGCTGAACGTACAATGTGATTTCTATTTTCCAATTTCCAAGCAAAAGACTCTGTGTATAATCAATCCAAACTAAATACAACTACTGTGCTGTGTCTATGTGCATTACCTATCCATTTATAAAGTGCTAAATTACTCTACATCCTTTTATTTGTCTTCGGTAATTATATGTGTAATCCCCACCCTACGGTACTCGCATTTAATGTTTTTGAGGATAGACCGGCGAAGAATATCGAGATTTGAGATATTCAGAGTCGGTCATCTTGCCAGCTGAAACTGAAAACATGGAATTTGATGGTGGGCGCACGTTTCTAGGTCTGCAACATTCTTGTAAGTTGAAAATGTTGATGGTGGAGATCGGCAACACAGAAATATTCCCGCCCCATTTATCTTTTAAAGTGCAGCTTGTGCTGGTCTAGAGGGAAAAGTGTGTTTCGGGCGTTGGTCTTTGTATTTTTTTTTTTGGGTTGTTGAACACGAGAAGTTTAGCGCGAGCTTCTATCTTGAGTGAGGTTTAATGGTCTTTGCAGATTTCTGCTTTAATGGTGGCATTAACAGAACCAGGTTTGATGCATAAAAATTAGTTGAATGTTGAAAGCTGATTAGGCTTGGATGTCCTATAAATGCATGATTTCTGCATGGTTGGTTGAGCTTATTTTGTTATTGCTGGGATTCTTCGAACGCATAAAAAGATTAAAGATTTCTTCGATTATAATTTGTTCCCTGGTGGCTTCTAATCATGTGCTAGCTTCAAAGAGAATTTTTAACGGAATCTAATTAACCAAATATGTTTAAATCAAGAGCAAAGCACAGAATAGCAAGCCCTTAGGTTTGGACTGCCTGCTCTCTTGCTAGGCCAGCCATCCAAAATGCAGAGGCTTTTTGGCGAACTAGGTCAGGGCTCCGTTGTCCAGGTATTTTTGTTCTCAGAAATCGGTTGGCTTCTTCCATCCCATACTTGTCCAAGCAGATACGCATCAACCCTTCATTGTACTCTGTTCGAGCTGGAATGAAAGGTTAGTCCATAAATGTTGAGGTCACAGTGCAGCTGGGAAAGATGTGAACGCCTTCCTCATTGGATTCATTGTAGCAATAGCATAGCATGATCAATCTTTAATCTGTACTTTCAGCGGTAGTTCATCCTTTGTGGGGAGCATATCATAAGACATCTTACGCAAAATTCTTCACCTTTGGAGGTATGATCAATTGTGGAGGCTTGCCCCCCCGATAAAAACTCGGCTCGACACCAATGTGTTTTGTTTACCGGGGGTCAAAGACAGATTACAGATGACGGCAACAGTTGAGATCTTAGAAGCTAAAGAGCTAATCTTTCACCACATCTAAAGGCCGGATTTGTTTGGCAAGAAACGGCTTCGATTTCCCTACCTGACTTGAACTCTCAGGGTATAGAAAGATCTGAATCTCAGAATAGGATATTGTCATTAGTATGATAAGCTGCAGAAATTAATATGATAAACTTTCTTACGTACGTATCTCTTGTTCTAGACAACAATTTTGTTTTCAAGAACGCAATATCTCGTTGATTGATGATAACAGAGAACTTGCTCCAATCCAAGACGTCAGCAAATGGAAGATCGCGATTATTTGAAATGACAACAGAAATGCATCCATAGTGTATGGAATCACTCACTAACCCTTAAAGTGTTCACCTCATAGCCCTTTAACATGGAGGCAATATTTTCTCCCCCTTAAGCCTACTTCGTAAGGGAATGTTGACCTTCCATTAAATATGTCAAATTGAGTATAATTTCCTCAGAGTGTTATCAGCTGCTGCCGGACTAGAGAATTTTGGACGCGTCCAGCAAAGCAGGCGAGTCTATAGCTGCAACAGGCGGTGTTTACATCAAGATATAGCAACTCTAAAAAGAACAGGAAACAAAAATACATCGAAGTGTGCCAGAAGACGGAAAATAATACTCTTAAAATAAACATCTCTAGATGTAATTATTTTGGTTATGGACATGTTAGTGTCAATATGAACTTCTAGTTCTCATTCAAATTTTATAGAAGGCATATTTCCCACGCCTCCCTTACTTGTTGTCATGTAGTAAACCAATCCTAGTTACTAAGGTTTGAATCTTGATTTTATTATTGAAGCAAGCTATTCTATCAAACTAAAATATCATGCAATATCCATTTATTTGGTTACAAATTACAATAATCAAAATTTTTAAATAAATACATAATTTATTTATTAATTTTAATTAATCAAAAAATAGATTTTCGTTTTAATATAGATGGATTTTTGTTCATTAAAATTAAAAAAATAAACTTAATTTCAATACTAAAAAACTAATCCGGAGATATCATGGGATTATAAAATAAAAAAAAAAAACTAAAAAAAAGTGAAAAATAATCCTCTCAAACGAAGGGACCAATCCATAAAAATTAATTTTTTTTTAAATTTTAATATTTTACATAGAAAAATTAAGAAATAATTCATAGACTATATATGTTATAAATAAAAAAGTTTAAAATATTATTTTAAAAGATTTTTTATTTCTTTTTAAAAAATTATTCTCTTTTCTTTTTAAAATGAAGTATTTAAATAAAAAAAAATTATTATTATACATTGAAAAAACACAATTTTTTTTATGAATATAAAATATATATATATATATATTAATAAACTTTCAATTATACATTAAAAAAATAAATTTTTTTCTATGAATTTTGATAAGAGCTCGTAACTAATAAAAAAAGAATGATAAGCTTGCATGCATAAGATTAGACGAAGCAAATCGAAAACCTTTGGTTCCCCTCCTTAAACAACACTCACCTTTCGTAAAACAAAAAGAAGCACCCATCCATTAAAAGTAGCAATCACTCGAGAGAATTTGTTCCACTTCTTAACAAATAGAATCGAGTTTTTGTCGAGTTGTAGTGGATCATACGGGTCCTAGATTTACTTGATAAGTTGCTCGGGTCTCCACGAACAAACTGCAACTCTAATTTTCTTCTTTTTCTGACCAGGCTAAAGCTCTGAATTATCCAGATTTCAGGTTGTTAGGTTGGGTCAATAACTAAGTTTTTAACCAAATGATTTATCTAAATTTAAAAATATTCTATTTACTTAATGCAATGTTGTGTCTCCGGAACTTTTCCTAAAAAAAAATAAAAATTTGAGTTTCAAAATGCAATTTTCCCTTGTGACAACTGGCAGAAACTTATAGGCTATAGAATAGAGCCAAGAGAAGGAGTGTTGGGTTGTCCAATTGAGATAGGAGGGATGAAAATGAATAGAGTGATCGAGAATTTAATAATAAAAAAATTTATAGTTATTTTTATTTTAAAATATATTAAAATAATATATTTTATAAATTTTATAAAATTAATTTTAATATTAATATATTAAAAAAATTTAAAAATATAAAAAAATTAATTTAATATTTTAAAAATGCAAAATATTTTAAACGCCACCGCAGAAACAAAAACATCCCAAGCAAATGGTCAAAGTTCAAGTAGACAGAGAAATTATTCATGACATTTGGGATTATTGATGGATCCTTGAAATTGAAGTTTTCAACCTTCAGAACTCAGAAGAAGGAAATCCCACCTCCGGCCTGGGTGTTCCGAAACAGACGATAACATATACGTAGTTGAAAACAAGGAAGGAAGTAGTTAGTTGTCTAATTCTTACAATCGGACTTGAGTTTAGTTTAGCAGAAACAAACAGTAGTACCGTACAATAACCATCAGGAAGGGAGCTTAGCCTCTCTTTGAATTTGAATTTTGGACTAAATTCAAATGGAGAGTTGCTGCATATGGAGTGCTCATCAACATCTGATTCAGTCCCACCATCGCCTCATCGGTTTTTCCGATCATAAAAATCAACTTGTTCATTTACTGGCGGCAAATGGTCCCCGTAAACGTAATACCAGAAGCAGCAGAATCTTCTGTACTTATGAAGACCCCGTCAAGAAACCACCACAACCATCACCATCTTCTTCTTCTTCGTCGTCTTCGGCAATCCAGCTTTACAATCAGATTGAAAGGTTCAATCCCCAACATCTTTATCAATGATTTTCTTGATAACCCACGAAAGAAAAAGTCAACTTTGTTATTTTTTTTTCAATTGGTTTTTGTAGATTACTTACGGAGACCTCAAGACAATCACAAGACTATTGGGGTGGTTCTAAAGACTGGTCTGAAGTTGAGGTGTTGTTTCTTTCACTTTCACTGTTGATCAAGTTTATGCCATGCTTGTTTTCTCGCTTTCCTTATCCTTAGTGTATCGATTTTGATGCAAAAAAGACCGAAGATAAACCATCTGTTGAGAAAGATTGGTTATTTGAAAATTGAGTTGTGAATTATTCGTGGATCCTTTTTTTTATCTAAGTGAGTCTGGATTGAAAGAAGATAATTTGAGTACTTTAGACTCATTTGCTAACCTAGAAAGCCTTTTCATTTCTTGGACGATGCGGTCTATAAAAGTAGATGATAGTTATTCGGGCAGAGCTCTTACCTTTTTTTTTTTAAATCTATCTCCTGGAAACCGTACTGCCACCTCCCACTTATTTTTATGAAATGAAAAGTGTGAGGAACTTCTTACTCCTAAATGTAGCCGTGATCAACTATAAAATACCACCAGACTATCCTTGGTACTTCCATCCACCAATCAACAATTAGGGAGTCGAGCGGGCCCTTTTTTGGGGACAGAGGTCTTGAACCCTCAGGATTTATCAAGTCAACGGATTTTACTTTTAATATTTTTAAACGCAATGAATAAGGGTGGAAGAGAAGGGTTTCCTAAGTATAGAGAAAATTTGGACTATGGCCGTTGTGAGATTAATTGGGTTCCACCAAAAGAGTCTGCAATTTTCTGTCATACCATATATTGTCAATTGTGACAAAAATCTAAAAAATACCGCAAAACTAAGGTTCTGGAGGGGATTTGAGTCTAAAATTTCTTCTTGTAAAAACTCCATGTGAAGATGTTGAGATTTAGAAGCTCCAGTTACAATGTTACTTGGAACACCTTTAATCTTAAGGGATTGGTCCTCTAGTTTCTGAACTCGTGATGATGTCTTGAACCACACATCCTGACTTGGACTCTCCCTTCTAGCACCCTGCAAGTACCTGGGTGATGTCCTCCAACTATTTATCCTTGTTACTTCCTAGAGCATGTAAAGACAGGAGCCTGCATAATCCAAAACTTGTCCAATTCAAGAATTTATTAAATTACTTTGATAGTTCATTCCTTTTTTTTTATTTGATAGTTCTGATATCATCTCAGGGATCATGGGTTCTTAAACCAAAAAGCTCAAGACCCAAGTCAGTTGTTCATTTCATTGGTGGTATATTCGTTGGAGCAGCACCCCAGCTTACTTACCGTTTATTTCTTGAACGCTTGGCAGAAAAGTGAGTGGCTACATTTGATACTGGTATTATTGACCTGTAATTGCATAGTCAACAAATACGCTATTTTACTTGGCAGTCAAACTTCACAGACTGTGTGATGACTGAGGAAAATTAATGGTCATTTTTTTTCTTTTGGTGATGTAGGGGTGTTTTGGTGATTGCCACACCATATGCTAGTGGATTCGACTATTTCTTCATTGCTGATGAAGTGCAGTTCAAATTTGATAGGTGTCTTCGGTTTCTTGAAGAAACCGTAAGTTTTTTATTTATTTACAATCTGGAAAATATATTTCCTTTGCTCTGTTGTTTCATGGAGGGGATAGAAATGTTTAGGCTAAAAACTCTTAATTTTACAGGTACAAGATGTTCCTACTTATGGCATAGGCCACTCTTTGGGAAGTGTCATTCACCTTTTGATAGGTATGGAATTTCTCCACATAGTTTATATTTGAGAGGGTGCAAGAAAATGATTTGACTTACAGCTGCTTATTATGTTGATTTGATTTCCTGTTTATCAGGATCACGATATGCTGTGCAAAGAAGCGGAAATATACTGATGGCATTCAATAACAAGGTACTTCACCAATGAATGTGACTACATGAGGTGGGAAGAGAAATGGGATGAGCTTAAATTATTATGTACGTAACTCTAATAAAGGTTCCACCCTAGAAATATGACCTCCCTACTCAAAAGAGGTCATTTTGAAAGCACCTAAGGGACTGAACTAATCCTGTTTCTGCGTTTCACTTTACTGCCACCTCAATCTTGAATTCCTTGACATCTCTGTATATGTTCTCTTTGGCAGCATAGTGATAGGACCGAACATATATATTTTTGCTAGCATGCATGTTGAACAAAATTTCTATCATTCTAAATTGTCTGCTGTTAGAAAGCCTTTTCTGAATGGTTTCAAGATTAACGAAAATTTCTTTCTTGATGTCATAGGAAGCAAGTTCAGCTATCCCTTTGTTCTCACCTGTTCTTGTCCCAGTGGCTCAAAGCTTTGGACCATTTCTATCACAAATCGCATCTTCACCGACCGTTCGACTTGGGGTGAGATTATATGTCAGCCGCATTCAGAGCAATGTATTTGAATAATGCCTTTTCTAAAGCTTGTGTTTTCCATTTGCATTTTATAAACTGTTGAAGAATGCATTTAAACATCAGGATATTCACGAAACACTAGGTTAACTTTGTATTGAAATCTTGTGTTGTGTCTTTATATAGCACTCTGAATCGGTCCTGTCCTCAGTATGGATTTGGCAGAGTTTTGCTTGATGGAAGTATAACAATGAGAGTTGATTGATTTGTTAGCTTTTATGATATTAATATGTCTATTCCATTAGGAGTACCAGAATGGTTCCCGGTGAATTTATATTTATGTACTATTTTACCACATGCTTCATACTCGTTTCTTGCATTATCTATCGCATTGTGAATATGCACTTGGATTGGTATCTGAGTGTACCTCTGCTGATGTTGTAGATGTATCTTGATCTGTTAATTTCATCTAGATTTTTGGTTTATTTATATTTTCATCCACTTCAGTTGCTAAGCATTGTTAATTCCCTTGATGAATGATTCTATCTTTTAAACCCTTCTTCACATAAAATTCCCGCAGGCAGAGATGACAATGAAGCAACTAGAGAACTTTAGCCCTCCCATTATGAAGCAAGTTTTTCCTTTGGTTGAGCAACTTCCTCCCTTATACATGGACTTGGTTAATGGAAGAGAAGATTTCAGTCCCAAACCCGAAGAAACTCGTCGCCTTGTATGTCAACCTTTAACTATCAAATGTGATGAACTTTAATTATATTGTCACAATGCATGTTGTAATTATTAACCTTTTGTTGGCTGTCTATGGTAAGTAGAATATTTATAATTTCTGCCATTTTAATGGATGGTACAGTCATGTTTTGGTGGTCTGATTTAGCATGGTGTATTTTACTTGCCATGCCTGGGGTTAGGTGTTTGGGAAATAGATTATCCTATTATAGGGTGGCTTCTTCATAAACCTACTTGTGATATTTTTGGTGCTGTACTAGCAAGGTGTGTTTGCATATTACACAATCCATGATAATAGAAACCTTTCATAATCTCCTGAAATTACTGCCACTGACAGCAACTTCTGTGATTTTCAATTATTGATGACCTTTTCTCCTTTCAGATAAAATCATATTACGGCATTTCTAGAAATCTTCTGATAAAGTTCAGGGACGATGCAATCGATGAAACTTCAATGCTAGCTCAGGTGCTTAGTTCAGAAGCAGCTATTAGTTCAATGCTAGACATGTCAATTCGCATGTTGCCAGGAGATCATGGGCTACCATTGCAGCAGGTAACTTTTGGAACTAGATATTAAGACACCTAGTGTTCCTGCTTTTATATCCAACGAATGCAATTTTGTGAAGGCTAGCAGTTTATGTGATGTCTCTTTCAATCAGGTGTTCCCAGATGTCCCTCCTGCAATGGCAGATGCAGTAAACCGAGGAAGTGAGCTTTTTGCAAATCTCACCATGGGAACCCCGTGGGAGACAGTTGCCAAAGAAGTAGGCAACACACTAGGCACAAACTCGAGCATCCTCCGTGCACGAGCATCAAAGGATGTAGACCAACTTGTGGATGTGATAATATCCTGGATGGCTTCAAATTCAGGGCCGAAATTCTAAAGGCAATGATACTTGTACCAAGTAAATCAAAGAGAGTCAACAATAGGGAAGAAACTAGAAGAATCTAAAGTGACGGGGCCTTCTTATGGTATTATATTGTACATTCGATATGTCTTGATGCATGACAAATCATACAAGTAAATAATTAGGAGGTAGTAGGGTTTTTTAATTTTATTATGCATGTTTAGGTTGTGTGAGAAACATGCAAGTGTCTACAAAGCCATTAGAAAAGAAAGTTGTGTATTTTAGGTCATATGACAATGTGTACTAATGTTTACAGAGGAAAATTTGATTTCCAAGAGGGCCAGAAGGAATTTAAAAGGTTGTTATTTTTCCTTTCTGTCCCTTTCTTCTTCAGTAGCATTTGACATGGATTTGTTATGCTGCACCGGGATCATATGAAGGAGCACTATGCTTCAGGAATTAATAGTTGGTTTGCTCGAAGATTTGTTGGGAGCTCCTTAAACTAAATATGCTCATCCTATTTTCATAGAATTCTTGAACAGTGAGACCCCTGCCTCTAGTTTGCTGGTTTTACGAAGGAAGATATCGGGTTGATCAGATGTGTTGACAAATTTGAGCTCAATATCTCCTTTTTTAGCGCAGCGTATGAAATGATGTCTTATCTCCCTGAATTAGATGTTGAACAGAGTTCTTGGATTGGATTGATGGCGCCTGTATCATCTTATTTTCTAGGAATATGCTCAAAGAATTGTCCGAAGTCACTGAATGTAGAAGGGTGTGGGAAAAAAAAGAACGGAAGCTCCATCCTGCCAGACTAACCATTTTGGTTTTCCATCTATGCATCAGTGAAAATTCAATTCAGGATCGTATTCTGCCAAATGTCATAAATTTGCTTGTTAAATATAGCATAGTTAATGTTATTGAGAATTCAGCCCTGAACTGTTGTTCACGCTACAAGAATCTTCAATTCTATCAGCACTCCAATGCCATATTTGTAGCAGTAAAAAGCTACGTATTACAAGAACCAGACATGTCTGTTCTTTTAAATTTCCCTGATTAATCGAGGGCAATCCTTCGGTACGAAATGCCAATAAGGATTGCTATCGCCTTCGGAAAATTAAAAACTTGATGGGCATAACAAATGTGAAAGGAAAGAGAGTGGCAAATGCAACAACTGCAGCTGCAACTACTCCGACAAGTTCATGTCTCTAAGCGGATTAATTTCAAAAAAGTCCTTCCACAGTCTAACCCGTCCCAAGTGCTTCCTTTACGTCTCCGGACTGCGAAGCAACGAATCCGCGCAAGGTCCACGCCAGTGGATTTACCCTAGCATACCATCTCCACCATGCAGGAATCCGCTGTTATAGATTGAAGTAGATATGTGTAGGAATAAATAACGTGAGTCCTTGATATTAGAATGCAGTATATATGGAGAATTGTTAGTAGGAATACTTGCATGTATTACAATTACATTACTAAAAAAACCCCTAATTCACGAGGCATCTTCACTGTAGATATAGAGAGAAATCCACTACGGGTCTCGATCGAGTCTGGGAGAGATGGGCTGGCGAGTTCTGCGTTCTGGCTAGGAGAGCTATGGGGCTGCCTATTTGTATATTTAATGTGCCGCCGCAAATACGAAGTGATGAGAGACATTGGCCTCACTTCATAATAATGTTCATCTATCTATCTAAACATAAACTTGATGAAGTAAATTATATTTATTAAAGAAAAATCCACTCATATATGAAATTAATTTTAACTGCATTAAGGAATTGATGGTGATTATATATGCACATGCACTCCTTTAGATGATCAAGTATGTTTTGATATGTAATTTATATTTGTAATTGTTGGATGGGAGGGATGCCATCATGATTCACATTCTTTTGATGAAGTTATTGCCAATCGTGTGCCCTATAATTGTTTATATATGGCATACGTGATGACAAACATATATACATGTATAAAAGGGATTTTTTTTCCCTTTTTTTCGTTTCCCTTTTTTCCTTTTTTTTATTGATATTTGTTTGTTTTTTTTAAGAAAACACTTACTAAACAATCCATTCAATTTCATAAAGAATGTGTTCCATTTAAGTTATGTGCTTGATGATAATTTTAATTCAAATAACACATCAGTAGATTATCAAACAGCCGAAGTGATTTTAATCACAACACAACACAGCAAACACAACAAGGACCGAACATACTCTTAAAGAAAGATCATACATGACTGAAAAGGTGAAAGCCTACCTCTTTGTTGGTTGCTGCGAGGTAACACCTATGGAACTGTGATGGATTTTTACTCAAACCATACTAGCTGTTCTTACTCTCCTTTGTAACAAATAGCCATTCAGGATGATACCCTCTTGGAAGATTGCTAATTTGCTATAGATAGTACAAGAATCGCCCACAGCATATTTTACAAATGCAAAGTTTAAAATAAGGCGCTCTCTTCTCCAAATTTCCTTTAAGAGGTAAGGTTTCGATAATTTTGTTGAGAAAGATTTTCTAACTTATGAGCCAGCTAAAACATACTATGTTCCACAGAAGTCCAAGCCAAACCTGAGAATACTGTAAATATACATCAGTTGTAAGGACCGGCATTAGGTATAACCTGATATCTCAGAAGAGAACAATCTAGGTAGGTCATATATTAAGATCGGCCAACTTGTCTTCTATAGCATCTGCTCCTCATGATACAGATACAATCCAAGCCCAAACCGGGCACATGCTCTGCAGAAAGCTATTTCCTCTGCTGCAGCAACTGGATCTTCAATGTCAACATCACTGGATGATACCGTCCCGGATGATTCACGATGAGCCTGTGTCAGTGCATAATAGCGATAGGTGAAGGACATAACCATAACAAAGCACGTAACAGTTTGCATATTAGTCAGTTAAAAAGCAGAACCACAAGAAAGTGTGCAACATCAGTGCCTATATATGTCAGCATGTAATATCAATAAGTTACAGAACAGACCCGCAACAAAGCACGCACATCTAAGAGCACATGCAGATGAGAACAACTCAGAAATGCAGAATCAACTGCTTTGTTTTATCTCTTCAACAAAATGGATCTGTTTCAATTTCTTTGTAATGTCACTTCCATGTTAAACTGCAATGATGAAGTAACATGTGTAACCAGTTACGAACAATGGCTAGAGCAAACAGTCCCCAAGCAAGGTTACAAACTGGGAACAGATTGACACAAGTAAGAACTAAGTGTATATTGTTCACCCGCTTTATGAGTAAACAAAGGAATTGACAGACAAATCTATCATGATTTCTCCAGTATTTGTATCGAAGGATGTTCCAAGAAGGATATTCCATGAATTACTCGATTTCATGATTTCACATTACCATACATCATTCTGTGTCACTATGTGCATGTGAACTCTACCCATCAAAGAGACTTCACATAGGATTCTCATGTTGATACATCAAAGATTCATATCCAAAGATACACATCATTGGCCAAACAGACTGGTTTAGTAGTCGAGGTCGAGGCCCTTAGAGACACAGGTTTGAATTTCCACAGCCCAGAACACTGGCTTCGGCCAAAATGAAAAGGAAAAATAGGGTCACATGTTGTTCAAAGAATATTACATAACACTTGGTAGATTCAAGAACAGTGGAGCATGACTGGACATTACCTTAGATTCTTACCATAGACATATAGGGGTTCTTTAACTTGGTGGGGAGTAAGAATATACAGTGCTCTTAATGAGTTCCTGAAAATATAACTCCTAAGAGAAATATTGTGTGCACATAAGACCAAGGTCCACAAAATGTTTCAAGTAAATATCACGATTACACCACTGTATTTCTCATCATATAGAAGGACATAAGTTCATAAGATATAAGTTGAGATTTGCACTACTTCAATGAACATATGGTGTGTATTATGGTTAGATGACCATTGAATTTACCTAAAATATCCTAGAATATAATAAAAACAAAACTGGATAACAAGTTTTTCTATATCCTGAAGGGAAAAGGAGAGAGAAATTCATCAAAAAGTGAAAAATATGTGCAAGTCATTGTCTGCTGGTGGTTGGATACTTAAGAGGTCACTTTTACTAATAAAAATTTCAAGCTGTCTTTAAGTTAAGAATTTTCATCTTAAACATAATAGCTTAAAGATTTTCATGCATTACTTACACACATAGCTCATGTTCTAACACCCTTTCAAAGAGTATTCGACAATTTCAAAGGCCTAAGGCATTTCTTCTTTTACTCTCTTTCTCTTCTTCTTCACAAAACACTCAATCTCCCACCAAAACACTTTGCTTTTGCATCTCCAAAAATGCCCCCTTGAAGAAGACCAAACTTTACCTCTTTCAATTATTAAGGTAATTTCCTCTTCTCAAACTACTCCTTTGTCACAAGGTGAATTCTCACACTTCTCTACCTCACCTGCAAACAACATTCCATCCAATGTTCTTGAAATCCCTTTTGATGATAGCCCTCTTTATCCAAGATCTTTCTTTGTAAATCATAAGTCCTATGAAAAGATATTATGCTCAGATGTTCTATAAGAGAAAGGTTGTTCATGGATGTCAAGTTTATCTTGATGGGTTAGGGATGTTTTCAAATGTTAAAGAGTTGATAAACCATACACAATGGAACTCATTTGTGGAAAATAAAAGTAAGAAAGTCTTTACAGAGACGGCGAGACAATTTTATGCTAATCCTGTGACTAATTCAAGAATAAATGAAAAGGTCTTTGAGGTATCAAGCATGGTGAACAAAAGGCATATAACCTTCACCTTGAAAGGTGTTGCCCTCTACCTAATGCTCCCTCTTCATGGGGAAGATAAATTTAACAAAGAAGGTCGTATGGATATGAATATGACTTTTTCACCAAATAAGCAGTATGAGATACTATTGGGTAACAACAATGAAGAAGTGTCTACAGGCTCTCGATCGGCCAATCTTCTGACTGTTTTGGATAGAGGCCTTTTTAAAATAGTCAATAAAGTCATTTTTCCCTATGGTAATCAAAACAATGAACTTGAGTAACTTACAATCTAGGTTATGGCTAGCTTGAAGACTCAACAGAAAATCAGTCTTCCAGTTCTTATACTCTGAAATATCCTGATCATTTCAAAATCTCCAAATTCATCTCTTATCTATGGTCATTTCCTTACAAAGTTTTTTTATAGTCAACCAAGTCAATCTTCAAGGACCCTCAGTTGAAACCCTCATATATATCAACCACGGCTTCTTTCTCAAACATTTGTTTCAGTGGGATGATGCACTAACAAATTCATCTACAAAGAAACCACACCTTGATTCCTCGTCCGACTCTCTCATCTCTCAACTAAATGATGAGTGATCTCACCTCTACAGTCCATAGCAAAAAAAGAATAAATATGGGATCTTGAAGTGGGGTCAAAAACAATTCACAGAACGGAAATAGATCAAGGAAAACAAATTGCAGATATGTTCACCAAGATTTGTGCAGCTATTAAACTTGTCTTTCCTTATGGCATGTGTAGCTGTCAGTTTTTGCAAGATTGGATAACAGAACAATTGAAAACTTTGTTCAACCATGGTCTTGCTTTCAGGAAAGTGAACCTCTAGCATGCCAACCAACGTTGAAATGGAGAGATTTTTCCAATAAATTTCATATTGTAAAAAAGAAATACCTAGCAGTCCTAGCACTGCTCTATATCAGAGAATTTCTAAATTACAGCACTGGATGCAGTATGAATAGCCCTTTTCTTCAGGAAATTTAGAACAAGCAAATCAATGAATGAACAGAAGTATGCAAAAATAACAGCAATATAAAAAAAAGAATATGGACCGCACCTCTCCATCAGATCCTCGTATAGTGACACGGTATACCACAGTCACACTTCCATTTTCTGCAAATATAACATCACGTATTTCTCCACACCATCCTGCCAAAAAGGATTTTAATAGACTATTTGTTCACAAAAGACCAATTATGTATTCCAAGTTGTACTATCCATGACACAAGCTACTCAATTATAAACTTAAATGGCTTGAAAGGAAAACATTGATGGAAGGTTCATAGATTATTGCCCAAAAGAGCTCTCTTTTGACCAGACTTGATTGTGCGGTTTCCCTGATTCAGCTTTGAATAGCCAGCCACCATCTAATAATATGCATAGATATCTTGCTGCCCAAAGAGTGATTATTCCACTAACAGTAATTTTGGAATGTATTTCAACTGCTCCCGGCCCTAGTTATAAAACTAAAAGACGGCATTTTTCCGTAGCAAGGAGTCGATCAACGTGTCTCTTAATAGGCATGGATTTAGAAATTAACAGTATATGTTTGGGAGGAAATGGAAATGGAAATGGCACTTGAACTGAGCGAAAACAAGTGCAGCAGCATGCCAATTTCATTGCCAAATTACAACATACGACAACATCATAGAAATGGATCAATGTACAGATTAATGGCATTGTAGATAAAAAGTCAACCGCTAAAAATTAAAATAAATAAAGAGGAAAAGACAAACCAGGAGCATAGAAGCTGAGCATGCGGTTCGCATGGAACCTACAAAATCAACCAGCAAAAATGAAAAATCACCAGCACTCATCAAAACCATCAATCACAGCTTCAACAGTTGAATTACATTAAAAAAAGAACATAATCTATAATTAATAATAATGATGATGAATTTATGTACCAGGGGATAATGGTGGAAGAGGAATTAGGAGGCTTAATGATGTTATCAGGAATCCTCTTATTGAGATCACGCAAGATCTCCGAGAGAGGCCGCGTAATACAAGAAGTGTAAGCAGAAGCCAAAGAATTATCAAGCGGGACCACATAATTGGAATTTGGCACTCCTTTCTTCTTCACTCCACCATCTCCTCCTCCTACTCCGGCCGGACCGCTTCCACCAGTACCGTTCCCACTGCTTCCAGCTATTATAGAATGCATGATCAATTTACAATTCCTAGTCCTAAAGTAATTATCACGACTATCAATCATGTTCAATCTACATGACCGAGATAAAAGAGCCGCCGGCGACGGTGATTTTGTGAGGAAGACGACGGAAGACGAGTTGTGTACTGACATTATTTTGGTTTTTGCTTGCTTGTTGAGTGTCAGTTACGAAATTTTTGAGAGGTGCGTGCTGGATGGGATCTCCTTACTTACCCACTAACTACTGGTATTATTTTTATTATTAGTTAGGCGTTGTTAACTTAGGTTTTTGACTTGGTCAGATTTACGACTTTGTTTGAATGGAAGGTTGTTATTACAGTTTTGCCCGACTTGTTGTCTGAACGGAGCAAGGATATCCGTGTAATTTCGGCTTGTTCTTGGGTAAGTCGTTGTTAGGATGTGGTGTATGCACGTGCTTCTTTCTTTTCCAGCTACTACAAACTTGGTGGTGGGTGGCTGTTTCAAGGCAACCAATTTCTTGTCTGAAAATTCTCACTCGCTCACTCATGATTAGAGAGTGACAGTTCGTGTAATTAGCTCAGGGGATTGGATTACACAAAAAATGAAATTTCTTGTATTTCATGTCCCTTTCCTCCACCACTAGGTCGGAAACAAGTGAACTTTACGGTCTGCCATAACCAACAGTGGGCCAAAATACAAGAAAAGTACGCTGACCACAGCATACTCTAGCCAAGCTATAGGAGTAACATTGACAGCTGAGTTGAATCTGTTGGCTCTTTTACATTGCCTTTTTGTTTTTTTGCTTCTAGACTGCTATGGGTGCTTTGTCACCTTGCTCGGTACTTTTGGCCCCGTGAAAGAGAAGAATGCTAGTCCTTTCACACCCATAATGAACAACAAGATTTGCCAACGGCATCCAAAGAGGATAAGCTGTCCTCTCATAAGAGGCACAAAAGTGCTTAACACGGTCAGGCAACTATTTCCCATAGGATTCCTTGCCTATTTATTTAACGCAGAAAAAGACGGCACTTGTTGGGATACAGCAGATTCTGCAGCTTCTAGCAAGTGCTTGCAACCCCAGATGGAAGCCTACTTTCGTATTTTCCTCTTGATGAAGGGGGCTGAGAAGGAATTTTCAAGGATTTTAATTGAGGGAAAGATGTCGATCAGGGGCTCGATTTACACAAGCAAACCCATCGCACTGCAAATTAATGCAGGAACAAGAAGACTGCAGCGCAGCACTGCATATCAAGTGGCTGAGACATCAGGTTCCCGTCACATCGAACCGCTATTTCCACTGATATATTGAACAAAAAGAACACTTCCGGAATTAGCTCTTTTTTTCATGAGCTTTCTTTCCTTTTTCAACATATCCTAGTAAATGAATCGACACAGCATACAACTTGCAATCATATTAATACAGTGATCTAATTCATTGAGATCAGATCCGAATAGAAAATGAAATGAGATTAATTGTGAGACAGCAGAACAAACATAATTATAATTATAATAGTAGTAAATGAAGACCATCAAAGTGATGGTCATCATATAGGCATCTCCCATCTCAACCAGGCTTCGACTTATTAAAGACAAAGACAAACCTTAAAACATCTATAAAGTGCACATGTATATCCATAAAAACACAACCATAGATAATGCTAATGTTCTATGTAGATATCTGCAGCGGGCAAATTCAAGCACGGTGCAGCGCACGCTGGTGCAAGCTCTTCAGCCCCATTCTCCTGCACCAGCAAAGGGGTGGGGTCGGCTGATTTTTATTCAGAATAATCATAAACATCTCCATCAGACAGATCATCAAATGATCTCATATCAAGCTGGTAACGGAGTATACCACCAATCCCACCAAACCCTCTGCAGAACTGGGATCCTTCTTGTGATTTGTTAGTAACAAACTCTAGAGTGCAACCCAACCGCTTGTACTCATTTGCAAACCACTCCAGCAGTGGCATTTTATCTGGAACTTCCAGTTCAGCTTTGGTTTCTGCATCCCTAAAGTTGTCCTGGCTGGTTTCCTGCTCCTTGTTTAAATGTTTTATGACAATCTCACCAGTGGCAGAGTTTTTCAAATGGTACCTATTACTATCCAAACTTTCCCACACAATTAGAGTTTCAACAGCACCCATCTCCAAAGCTTTCAGTGTGTCATCAACACCAAAAACATATTTTCCTGTATCCTGAATTATCTCTTCAAAGTACTTGCCTATCAAGCGCTTCTCCTGTATAAATTTCACATTGGAAAGGATTTCCGCAGACAGTTCAATTGCCTGATTAAAACCATTTTCCCCTCCATATGAAACATCACCACATTCAGAATTTTTGCCTGAAGTTGAGGATCAAACATATCGGATTGACTAAGCTCAGTCTTGAAGTCAGCTGATCCAGCAAGTATCAATCCCGAAACATTACGCTGGCTGGTGGCAGGATTGATATAGAACTGTGTGGCAAGTTCTGCTGTCTTCCTCACATAGTTGTGGCGCTTCTCCATTCGAAGTCGAGCAAATCGAAGAGCAGATTGCCCTCCTCTCCCATGTTTCTTCGGAAGGTCAACAGTGAATTTATGCAGCACTTCTCTAGTGTTGCCACTCAGTGTCCCGAAAAGAGTCCCATTCCCATCCATGACAATAAAGCCGAACTTGTCATCAGATTCCAAGAGTTCGCTCAGAGCTTCTGTATGAAATTTGTTGTCACATAGGTAAAGAGATGCATTTATGGGCCTGAAAGGCTCAAAGTCAAATGTCACTTTCTTTTCCTTCCCATCTTCAGTCACAATTGTCCCAGTGGAAAGCACAAGCCAATTGGGAGGAACTTTGTTGTAAAGTTTGAGCCTTTGCTGAGCAGATGTAATAGCACCAAGCACAGATTGACAATTGACCCTACTCTAAATGTATGACGCAGTTCTAAACTCATCTCCAAGCATCTTAGTGACACGAGAAATCTGATCACGTGGAGGCATGATAAGCGAGATCATGCTTGTGCCATTACCTCGAGCAGCTTACAGTACTTTGATAAGCTTTTTGATTTTCCAAATCTCAACGTTCTTATCAGTCTCATGACCGTCTGACATTGTGGCGTGTTTAAGAACAGACAAATTTACCTGCAAAGATAGCATAAGAACTTCATAATCCTGGAGATATCAAAAGGAAACAGCAAGTACCAACAATATAATGTCTAAAAGTCTAAGTTCTTGTGGGAAACTAATTAGAATTAGAATCCAATTAACACTTAGGATTCGTAAATCACAAAACTAAACAGGAATATGATATAACCTTTCTCAACTAAAATGAGAGGGAAAAAAACAGAGCTAAACCCCAAACAACCATCACTAAATACAAAATAAAAAAGAAAAAATATAAACAATAAAGTAATTCCAGTTTGCCTAGCACTGCTAATCAAAGTAGTCAGTCAGCAAGGAAGAAACAGAACCCACACGGTGAAATTCAATTTCAAAAATAATAAACAATGAAAAATCATGAAATTCGCCAAGAGAATCTCCAGGATTATTTAACGCAGAGAAAGACAGCACTTGTTGGGATGCGGCAGATTCTGCAGCTTCTGGCAAGTGCTTGCAACCCTAGATGGGAGCTTACTTTCATATTTTCGTCTGGATGAAGGGGGCCGAGAAGGAATTTTCAAGGATTTTAATAGAGGGAAAGATGTCGATCAGAGGCTCGATTAAAACAAGCAAGCCCGTCGCACTGCAAATTAATACAGGAAGAAGAAGCAAGACTCCAGCACAGCACTGCATATCAAGTGGCTAAGATATTAGGTTCTCGTCACATTGAACCGCTATTTCCACTGATATATTGAACAAAAAGAACACTACTGGAATTAGCTCTATTTTTCATGAACTTTTCTTTCTTTTTTCTATAGAATGTTTAATAACGTGATTGTGATTACTTTTCAGTTTTTTTCACTCGTAAATATATTAAAATAATAATTTTTTAATTTAAAAAATTATTTTTAATATCATCATAATAAAATAATCTAAAAATATATTAATTTAAAACAAATAAAAAATAAAAAAATTCAATATTTTTTAAAAATATTTTTAAAATATAAAAACAAACAATCCTATATACCCTAACACCAACTAATTTCACAGGTCGAAGTAATTCTTGTGTGGAAAAAACTTTTTTGGCAAAACATGTTAGAACTACTACAGCAAAACTAGCTGCTCTATTCCTATTAAGAAAACCATAGCAAGGAGACTGATGTATGCACCGTAATCATGACATTATAAAAGTTGGCAAGACAAAAAGCAATTTTAAATGTGCCACAATGAGACATTTTCCTGCCACTCAAAGAACTCATGGCTCGTAGAGGTGAAGTTATTTAAGAGATGCTCATCTTAGATTCTAAAGTAACCAACCATCTATCCACCGATTGCAAACATCACAGAGCCTCCAATGGATCCAAAACATTAAGGAGGAGCAAGTAGATATCAGCTCAAGTCAGTCTGACTCAAAATCAAACCATGGCATAGCTGCACAACCATTTAAGCGGTAGTCAAATGGTAAGAACTGGAATCAAAGGATTAACTCCCTCTGTGGTTTCAGGTTCGAGTCCTTGGTTGCTTATATGATAGTCATTGGAGGCTTACATGGTCGTTAACTTCAGGACCCGGGAAATTAGTCATGGTGCGCAAAAACTGGCCCGGACACCCACATTAATCTAAAAAAATTATAAATGCACACACATTCACATCCATTACAATCATCTCCTGGAGCTCAGTTTCGCAGTTCTGCTGATAATATTGGATGCAATGGTAAAATTGAGAAATAAAAAGGAACAAAATCTCTAAGCTTGCCTATGATAATGCAATAAACTGGAATTCAAAGTCTATTGGCTCATATACCCCAGAAGGAATTTATGAGAAATAGCTAGACTTGAACATACCATTTGCATTATCAAGTGGCTCAACAAGTATGAGAAGTTCCTGCAACGCACGTGGCGATCTTCCAAAGATGAAGATGAACTGTTTAAATCATCTATCGCTATCTGCATCAACTGTGTATCACATGGCATGTTCATCTTCTCTATCAACTACTACATCACCAGAACGAAAAAAGAAACAAGCAATTAATAACAGCAGCAAAATTAATCAAAGCCTTGGTTACTAAAAATTATAACCTTAATTTCTAATTGACGCTTCTGTAACTCACTAGCAGACAACCTCTGAACATCTTCTGCACTTTCTTTTAATTTCGCTGGATCAGAATGCCCTAAATTTATCACAAAAACAAGCAATATATTATAACAAAACCACATAGAAAAAAATATTCAAAAAACTTGAAACGGTGTTTTAATACCAATGGCCCATCGTAACACTCCATCAAGAGAAGAAAACCCGCCGTCAAGGTCATCATGGTCGTCACATCCGCACCCATGGATGAATAGTCGCTGTTTTCCCGCTCAGGCTTGCTCAAGAGATCAGACTCCAGTTTTCCTTTTGACCACACTAACTCCGCTGTAGCAGAAGTTTCATTGACTCGCTCGCCACTAATCACCGTTGCAGCGGTTAAAATCACTGCCGAGGCCAACAGAAACCTTGAAACGACACGCTCCATGTTAACTAAGGATTAAACAAGGTTTTGTTTTAGTTGATGAAAAGGATTAATGGGTAATCATATTATGAAGTTGGTTTGGCTTATATGAAGGGGGTTTTGGTTCCGTCTGTGAATGCACGGTTGTGGTATCTACGGGTTTCTGGAAAAGAAGGAAAGAGAGTGGGGCCGGAAGGGTTTGAGGAAGAAGATAACGAGATTACACGTCATGTCTTCGAATCCATACCGTTATTGGTGATCAAGCGGTGTCTGTAGACTTTGATGATGGTTTTCTTCACACGCTCCATGTTCGCTAATCTATGAATGATCCACGTAAATAATTAGAACACGATGACAAATAACAATACCGCGGTTTTTTTTTTAAATATAATTTTTTATATTTTTAAATTATTTTATATAAAGACATTAAAAATACTTTTAAAAAAATAAAAAATATATTTTTAATATATTTTTAAATAAATACCACTTTAAAAAATTATTATTATCAAAATCCCAACCGTATTATTAGTTAATTCATTTTTCCAAAAAACAAAAATTATTTTTATCTTCGGAACATCATTTTGTAACTGTGAGCAACGATATCAGATATTTTGGAAAAGGGATGAAATTGATACAAAAACGAGTAGAGGGACGTTTTAAGAATAAAATGAAGAGTACAAGGGCTCTGCAAGCATTAACCCATGAAAAAGGAGGAAAAGCGGCGGAAGTATTAGGTTACAGCAGCATTGTTGGGGTTCCCGGTTCGCTCCGTTAGGCATATAGCAAAAAATTAGTAGCAGCGCGTGATTTGCATAAATAGAATAGCTGAAAGCAGTACCAGCTAAGGGCCGTAGAGGAGAGGAGAGGAGGAGAAGAAAGGAGCAAAGAAGATATGGTGAGACTGACAGCCGACTTGATTTGGAAAAGCCCTCATTTCTTCAATGCCATCAAGGAACGCGAATTGGATCTTCGAGGTCTCCTTAATTTTATTTCTCTTTCAAAACCCTAACCCTAACATATACTTGCACGGGCACCACGCCCATACTCTCTCATTCTGTATCTTCTAGTGCTTCCTTCTTTGTTTAATGAAAATCGAATCTTGGCCTGCAGGTAACAAGATTCCTGTAATTGAAAACTTGGGTGCTACTGAGGTACTACTTCACTTCTTTTTACTTGAGCCTGAGATAAAGTCGCTTTTTCTTCATGTATATAATGCCTACCTCAAACTAAATCTGGACTGGAGTAGGTTCTGTACTCTCTGTACACTGCTAGTTAATTTCGTCAATGTTCTTGCTTTTATATATATAATTCGAGCTTTAGTTCGAGCTAATACACATGCTGCTACTATGTGTAAACTGAAATTCAAACCTAGTAATGGTCATCAGCTTAATAATATTGCACTTACAATTCAATGACTCTGGGATTGCTTTTGCTATTATTCACCAGGACCAATTTGATACGATTGATTTGTCTGACAATGAGATTGTCAAGCTGGAAAACATGCCATATCTTAATCGGTTGGGCACTTTGATAATTAATAACAACAGAATTACCCGAATCAATCCCAACATTGGAGGTCAGTTTTTAATAATCCTTTAATTCTTTCAAGTTACGCATCCCAATGTGGACAGACCTTATGACGTCTCCTGTTTTCAGGGTTGTACTAAGTACAAGAAGTTTATGTTTGCTTTGTTTTGCAGAGTACTTGCCAAAACTACACACGTTGGTTCTTACAAATAATAGGCTTGTCAATTTGGCGGAGATTGATCCTCTTTCTTCTCTTCCAAAGCTGCTGTTCCTTAGTCTTTTGGATAATACCATTACAAAAAAGCCAAATTATAGGCTGTACGTGATTCATAAACTAAAATCACTCCGGGTTCTTGATTTTAAGAAAGTCAAAGCCAAGGTGAGACTTTGTTTCATTGATCTGCTGTTCCTTAAAATTTTTGCATTCTTGGTGTCTTTATTTTTTTTCATACACATTGCTTTGCTTAAGTGATGTACCTATATTACCCCAACAAAACTATAGTTTTAAATAAGTGCTATTGCATGGAAGATCGAAAAGTGTTCCTTCTGTCTGGTATTTTTTTTAAATATAGTTTTTTTTATTCATGTTGAGTTGCTTTGAAATCTTGCCCCTGAATTGCAGGAGAGAGCAGAAGCAGAACATTTGTTTTCATCCAAAGAGGTTGAAGAAGAGGCTAAAAGGGAATCTGTCAAGACATTCACTCCAGGTGAGATTCCAAATATTCCAGAAGTTGCAGAGGAACAACAGGCTCCTAAAGTGGTTGCCCCTACACCTGAGCAGATTATAGCAATCAAGGTACTATGCTCGTTACACTTAAGTGCTTCATGTCAATCCCCATCAAACTTTGGCAGGTGTGGAGGTGTTGAGTATGTTCTAAAATTATGTTGAGAACCTTGGCATTATCTTCAGTGCTAAAAAATTTCCTTGCTTTTTGCTCATTTATTTTGGAAGGAAAAGAGTATATTCAATTATGATGTGCTCTAGAGCATCAGGGGTGTTCACCATGTCTATCCTTTCCAACTTTACCCTATCCAACCATGCTCAATCTTATTTTTCAATTATTTAGGGAAAGGGAGTCAGCTCAGTTACTGATCATGAAAAACTGGCAGCTTGGGTTATCATTTGAGGATGACTGAATACATTTTCCCTAAGCATGAATAACATCATTTTGTAATTTCTTTTCTTTTACTATTTCTGCAAAACACCAAAATTCCAGATGGCATTCTTAATTTCAATCTGCCTTGCCCACCTATATGTGGAAAAACATCAAATTCGCTCAATTTCGAATTGATTCTACCTTATTGACCTGTTTTTGGGGCCGGGCTATGGGTTTTGCTAGCAATTTCAAATAACCAAGAAGTATTGAGTTGACTGAAATGCTATTCTCTAACCATTCTATCTGAATCTTTGAGCATATGCTATTGAGCACGGCATGTTGTTTTTAGTTTATATTTGATTCCCTTTTCCTTTTCTTTAGTTATATATGAGAATTGTTAGGTAGTGTTTGGCTAGTCTCCGGACATAAGAGACGGAGATAGTAGGGACAAAGTAGACATGTCTTCTTGTACTTACTGTTTTGAAAGTACAAAAATTTCCTCTAAAACTGTCCAAAGATTTTATTTTATGTTTCTATCACCGTTTCTTCAAGCAAACATGTTTATGTCTCTTGTGTATCATTCCCTTGTATCCTAGACACTAACCAAATGCAACCTTTGTTATCAAATATTCAGAGATAAAGTAGTTACCTCTTTAGCAATATCAGACAACCTATATTTTTTTATGGTTTTCTCTGGAAGAAATGAGAACTGTGGATAAGGCTGGATTTGGCATTGAAAAGATGGATTTTTGGTGACTGTTGAGTGGCCTGATTTTGAAGTATTAGATGAATATTACTGAAAGAAGAAAAATATGAGGGAGTAGTGGCAATTACAGCTGTGGTTCCTAAGCAATCACACATTCACACCGAGGATAAGTCAATCATGCCATCTGATGGTTTTTGTAGTCTCATAATGCGATGTTATTGCCTCTGAATAAACAAATCATGGATCTTCGATTGTGATTAATTTGTGCTCCTTCAACCTCATGGAACTTGGAGTTTGGAATCTTCTGTGATAAAATAAAAATAAAAATTCTTCTATTCAAGCAGGAAAATATGAATAAAGATCACTTGTTGGACTAGCAAGACACATGAATAGAAAATGACACCTTGAACTTCTTCTGTTGTCTGTTTCCAATAAATTTTGAAATTACAGAGCTAATCCTAACTCTGAATCTCTAAGAAATCCTATAAAACAATGAACCAGCACTCAAGCAACCCAAATAACCATAGCTAACTTAATGAGGACTCGAGGAAACTCATTTATGTTTGAAATATGCCTTAATTGAACTTAGAGCATGGCTTCCATGTCAAGTTTTCTTTTTCTTGAACATTCGTTTCTGTATTATGAAGTAGAAGCACTGTTATCGTTTCTACTGGCCATAAACTTGGATTTTGAAGCTGCATATTGCTTTGCAGTGTTTTCCTTTCCTCTTAAAACATCATTCTTGTGATGAATACTGCATAGTTTTCCACCAGTTCATCTATAGATTAATTCAGATTATCGTCCGTTTTATTTGGTTGTATGATCGGTGTGCAGGCTGCCATTGTCAATTCCCAGACTCTTGAAGAGGTGGCAAGACTTGAGAAGGTGCATCTTTTTGCTTACTGAAATATCTTGAATTAGAATCTGTCAATATCTCGTGTTTATCACAATACTAACATTTCATGTCCAAATTGTTATTGCTTAACAGGCATTAAACTCCGGCCAGCTGCCTGCAGATCTTAAAATTTTGGATGATACTGGATCAAACAATGTCAAAGAACAAGATGACAAAATGGCTACTGACAGTCAAAATGAGGCTGAACCAAACAATCTGGACGAACAGAAGGATAATGAAGCCACACCTATGGAACAGGTATCATTCTACTTAAATTACTGTTCCGGAACTAATTTCTCTAAATCTCTATGCTTGCTCCGCTCCATCTTCTCGTTTTTGCCTGTGCAATTTTCAGCACAAAGCTGTTCATAGCATCTGCTTAGCAGGCTGGATGGTTTTGGCTTTTATGTTTGGGAGGTGTTTGATTTGTTCACACTGCTCCAAGGGCTTTGTTGTTCTTCCCTTATATGTTCATAGCATCTCCTTCCCATTTCTCTTGCACAGAATGTCAATGGCACTCAAACCCATGCTAGCATACCCCAATTCTTGGCCCTTAAAAGCTCTAAGGATGGAAATTTTATTCCACCAAGCTTTTAAGGCGATCCACTCATTTCCAAGGTGAATTTTTTTATACAGATGCAACAGTAGAGAAATGGACTGGTCCCGCCCCTCCCGGCAACACATAAATTGAATTCCTTTAACCCAGTTCTCATTGATAACCAGTACTCGTTAGCGTGTAAATCTTTGGAGGATAACAATAGGAAATGATTTGGATAGCAGTTAATGTGATTTCTCAGCTCATACAATGAATCTGTCCTTCCATATCAAAAGAGAAAAATCTCTCTTGGTATCGTTGTTTATCTGGAAGTTTGGAATCCGGATTTTATCTGTCAATCTGAATTTGTTGACAGTTGTAGATTTCATCTATGTGGATTATTCTTCCATTGGCTTACAAGTTCATTATTGTATTTATCAAGAGTTTTGATACTTTAAAATGCCTTAGTTCTTCGTGCCTAAATAGCATGTTTTTGATCCCTTTGTTAGCAATTTTTTTTTAAGTTATATGAAATCCTATTGTTTGCTTTTGTCCCCTCTGTTTCTCCCATCGGTAACAGGTTTTGATATTAATGCAATTTCCTTTTATCACATGGTTCTTTTAATATATTTTGTTTTTCTTCTGTCAGGAATAAGAGCTACTTCAAATCCAGTCCACAAGGAAAGGTGTTGGCATTCCTTGACGAGTTCTTTGACAACAACGAAATTATGGTTTTCTTGAGAATTTAATCAGTTTTGCAGGGATCCTCTTATGTGCAATTATTCAAGCTTCCCCGCTTTTTTCTTTGCCAGTCATTTCTTGCTCATGAGGCATGTATTACTGACCTTCTGGGGATGTATACAGGTTGACTGACCTTTTACTGATAGGTTAGCCCTAATTAGCTGCCATCTTTACCTGTATGTCCGGTTTCTGATTTAAAACAAGATGAATATTACTTATGCTTAAAACGCACAATTCAGATGGTTATATATCTGCTCTTCTTTTGGATGATAATTATATATCCGAAACTGAATTGTTGAGAATAAAAAAAATTTGCATGTCTTATGAAAAGTTATGGAACGTGTAGGAATTTGTAATTTACATGCCACAAGAATGGCTATGAATCAAAAATGGCTAAAAAAATGCGTCTGTAATGGTTTCATGAAGACATGATAGCGAGTGTCTTGAAGAGCCAGATCTTCACACAGGTTTGAGAGTTGCTGGATCCCTTCTTAGATGTCACGGGAGTATATGCTTCTGTACAAAAGTTGATTCGGTGGTAAGCTGAGGTGATGGATTTCTCATCTGATGGGATATTTAGATATTATGACCATGGGAAATTAATAACATGATTGGTGAGATTCAAGTTTAATCCTTTTCAAGTCTTGGATGGAAGGTTGATACTGTATTAACGCTAATTACTTGAATCAATGTATGAAACACCGTACACAAATGAAAGGGAAAACGCAAATGACTTCTTTTTATCTCAAAGGGAGGCAGAGGGAGTGCTGGTGAGGAGGGAATACCTCGCTTCCAAGGCGAGGGAATATTTGCAGAGGCTAATAAAGAGTAATAAATAGAGAGAACGGCTCTAGAGATCCTTTTTCCTATTGGAAGATGCAGGAGATATCAAAAGAAGCTAGTGCTATGATAGAAGGGTTAAGGTTCGGACGAGGAAAAGCTCTCTAGCTCTTGAACTTCACGATCGGAATCTGAGGTTGAAAAGGGAGTCAACGATCATATGAAATGGATATGAATGTATTATGTTGATTTAGAATAACCATTAATAAAGTATCTGTTGCTGCTGCTACGACATCTGTAGCTGTAGACTTGTAGTGATAGTGATGGCCGTGGTATAGATGGTACTATCAGGCACGAGCCTCTGCCTCGTCAAGAGATGGTCATGGTCAAACTGGAAGTGGCAATGTCTTCTTTGCTCTCTCTCTCTATTTTGAGAAGCAGCGTTCCAAGCAGTATGGGTCCCCGCTGTTGAATGCTTCCTCTGCCGGTGCTTGGAGTAGTGACTTTCCTGGCTGGTAGGTTCATGCAGAACGCTCCCTTCTACCTTCTCTTAAAATTAAAACTCTAGGCTTCACTTTGTGCTTCATTTCTATTACAATGCAATCCAGTGGTGGTTCATGATGGAACGTCCCACCGCGACTTTGGCATACCAAGCTTGGTATAGTGATCCACTGGTGCCAGCCTCTTCTATTGTCGGTTTTTATTGCCTTTCCTTCATGCCACGGCAATCCCGTAGTCTGTTATCAACGGAGTGCGCAAAATTTTAAGGCTCGTGTTGCTACTAATTTATTCGGGCTGTCCCACCTCCTTGTCACCTTGTGCAATGCAATTAAAAACAGTAACAAGCTTTTGGCTATCTCCTAGTGCGTTATGTAGAAAATTGTTCTGCAATGCCATTGAGACTCTTCCGGCTGTGTTTCTAATTGAACATCACATCCCAACTAGTTTATATATGGAAGTATACGGTTCCATTCATCTGAACAGGGAACAGCATACACTTCTTCACCAAGGTATAGAAAATCCAAGACCTGCGGATCTATATTTTCTAGCTGGTGTATACGGCCAGATAAATGAAGATTCCTAATTCTATCTAGGTTTATAATCAATTTTGATTTGTAGATATTCTTGAACATATTATCAAAATTTCCAGTAGAATCAAGGGAATGAGAAGTAGAGCAGCTGACAGGATCTACGGTGTTTTTACAAGATCAGGAGTTCCCGTTGGTAACTGTATTCTACAAGATAGAAGGGAATCCAACAGGTCAATTTTCAAAACTTTGACTCGGAAAGCAAAACATGTATATAATTTAATTGGGCACAAACCTGGTAAAAACCCACTTCCGACTCACTATAATCTTCTGCCTGCCATGGAATTTAAATTTAACCCTTCTGAGAGCCTATTGTGCATAGTTTCCATTTGCATCTAACAGAAAGCAGAACCTGCCCAATCATAACCCTTGCACAAGTCCCCTGTGGCTTTTCCCAAAGGCATCTTTCATGCTAGTTTTGAGCCTATTTGATCCAGCACAGGAAAGAATTTGTTGATGCGCAAGACAGGCATGAAAGGGATGCGCTCTAGCCTGAAGATGGAAAGCATCGTTTCCTATATAATTAGCCATATACCTGTTGGGCTTCACTTTACACATTTTCTTTGTCCCAATAAACAAGATGCACACAGAAGGGAAATTCATCAACACCTCTCCTTTTTCATGCCCGCACATAAATTCTGTTCTTTGGATCAGGAACTCCTCTGCCGTACCTTGACTTGGGGTAGGGCTTATTTTGAATCTGCCAGCAAAGCGCAGGTCTTCGAACCATGGCACCTTCCTCTTATCATAACAAAAACAAAACAGACGTATCAAACATATGCAAAGAAAATTCCCACTCTGAGATCAAACCAAATTTCCACGTTCATTGACCAAAAATACTCCCTCAGAACCGAAATTGTTTTCGACATCTACATTCAGACAAGGCTGAAACTTTTATACGAAGTTCAATCATTGGGAGTTTCACAAGACAAATCTGGTTATAATAATCCACAATGCCAACGAATACTGAGGGTTCTTGCAACCAAGACAACCTTTATAAAAATGACCTCTAGATTTTATTTCCACGGAGATACTTCCTCCACACAAAACAGTAATTAATTTTGAAACTCCTTAAAATGGCACATACAAAAACATATTGAGCAGGCTCCCTCAGAATAAAGGCTAGTTTTCAACATGTACAGTCAGACAAGGCTGAAACTTTAAAATAATGTTGAATTTCAATCATTGGGAGCTTCGTAGAAGTAAGACAACAGAAATAGAATCCATTAAAGATTTAAAATAAATAACAAGAAGCAAACACGAACAAGAAAAGGAAAAATCAAGAAGGATACACAAACTCTCTCTAGAGTGCATATACGTAATGGGGTTTGAAGTTTGAAAGCTATGCCCGCTTTCGGGTCAGGCCGCAAGGGAAGATGGTGTAATGGCGACTCTTGTCTTCGACACCGGATAGCCCTCCTTTTATAGCTGAAGTTTCCATTCGATATGACCGCTCCAAAACCCTAATACTTTACTGGGCTGGGCTTCGATTTTGATGCTTCGTAATAGGCTTAGGGTCAGCTGTAGTTTTTTTTTTTTTTTTTTACCTCATAAATTACAAGTTAGTTATTGTTGCAAAATGAATTAAATAATCCTTCTACATTTCAAGATTAATTAATTAATTTTTTACTCCTAATTATTTGATAGATATATTAAATAGACAAACAGTTATTTAAATTTTTAGATAGATCTATTAATTTTTTTATCCAATAAAATTCAAGCTTCTTAAATAAACAATTTATTGGAAAAGAAAAGAAAACTCTCATTAAATTAATAATTACTCGTGTAGTAGAGAGAAATAAAAGCAAGAACTGTACATTTTTAATATTAAATAATTTATATTGTTAATTTAGGAATTAAAAATTACAATTCTGAAACTATTGATTACTATTGGTTGTATGAGAAATATCATCAATCACAGGAGATAATTTATTATTTAAAGATGAAATTAAATATTAAAGTTTATTGTTGTTCTAAGAATTTATAGAAATCAATGAGATATCATTAGAACAAGGAGTTTTCAATTATATTCGATATTAATTACTATCTTATTATTGATATTAGTATACAGTCTCAATTTGGCATCGACGTCTTTACCTTTTTGGTTATTCAAGATGTCAGAGCAACAGGACCAGCGCGGCCGCGTAGGGGTCAAGCGAAGAGTTGAAATAATGGGGTTTCAGAACAAGAAGAAGGGTTCCTTGTCAACATGGGAAATGGGACCGCTTCTCTCATCCAGATCACGAAACGGCGAGCAAAGGTGGCATTTTCTTTTTTCCTTTGTATCAGTTACAGAGGATGAACGCTTAGGATAAATTATTTTAGAAATATAAAATAGTTTCCATATAAAATATTTTTAAATAATAATGAAATGATAATAGTTATAATATAATAATGATGATGATAAAAAAAAAAGTTGTGAGGTTGTAATAATAATAAAAATAATAGTAAGGTGATATAAAGATAATGATGAAAAAATAATTAAGGATAAGATGGTAGTTGAAATAGTTAAATAATATTATAAATTATTTTAACAAAATTTTGAGGTTGAAATATATATATTTCAATAAATAAACCATGTTTATTACCACTAAAATATTTTTCATTAACTAATTATCCTATAAAATATTTTTCAATAAACAAATATAAGGAATCGAACATCAAAAAACTTTTTTTGCACAATACAAACACGCCCTTAAAATTAAAAAATATAGACATTATTATTATTATTATGCATTGATTCACTATCTATATTTTATTATTAGTGAATCAAACAAGAACATTAGATTCAGCAGAAGAGACACCGAGTAAAATCCTCGAGCATATCAACTTTTATTAATTGTTATATACATTAACCTTTTATTGCAATACGTAACTTGTTAAATATTTTTTTTTTAAAAAAGGAACAATTTTCTTGTAATCAACGAGAGAGAAAAATGGAAGTCGAGACGAAAGAAATCTTTTCCATCCACAACAAGAAACTTACCACCTCATCATCTATGAACTCAAAACATTCTGCTACAGCCGTGTGATGAAATATTCACACCAAAGAAACCAGTTCATCATCTATGAACTAAAAACATTCCACTTTAGTCATGGCATGGAGATGGATCGATGAAGCAAAAGCACCAACCCAGTGGGCAGTTGTTTTTCCTTCTCGTCTGGAAAAAGAATGTGTCATCACACAAACAACAATGGACACAGGCTACCGGTTCAGACAATTGGTGTTGAAACACCGAAGAGCTTAGAAGAACGGCTGGGGTTGAGACATCAAAAATCATCACGGCTGTAATGATATGTTCAATTCATCGACAAACTAGTAAATGAATCGACACGGCTTACAACTTCTTGCAATCATATTAATACAGTGATCTAATTCATTAAGAACAAAATAGAAAATGAAATAAGATTAATGGTGAGAGAGCAGAACAAACATAATTATAACAGTAGTAAATGAAGAAAATCAAAGTCATGGTCATCTCCCATCTCAACAAAGTTTCAGCTTATTAAAGACGAGGACAAAACCTTAAAGCATCTTTAAAGTGCACATGCATATCCATCCATAAAAACACAACCATAGATAATGATAATTTTCTGTGTAGATATCTGCAGTCTCCTCCACTCATCAACGAAGTAGGTTCTGCTACATCTCAGACTCCAGGCCAAGCCAAAAACATATTTCATACTTCAGATAAAATGTAGCTGCATGACAAAAAGCAAGCATCATCCCCACATTAAGCTTGTTTTAACTTGGAAAATATCACGATCTCCTTTGTTTAAAGGGTAGTAGAAGAATAAGAAGAATAAGAAGAAGAAGAAAGCATTAGATAAGTTGAAACTGGTCATTCTTCCAAAACAAGAATCAATGTAACATTATTGGAAAGATAATGAGATTTAGTGCCATATGAGTTTAGAGATTAAGACCTTGATTAGAACTTTGACAAAGTTTTCTGAGCATTGGGCAAATTCCAGCGCGGAGCCGCGCGGCTGGTGCAGGCTCTTTAGCCCCGTTGTCCTGCACCAGAAATGGGGTGGGGTTGGCTGATTGTCATTCAGAATCATCATAAACATCTCCATCAGAAAGATCATCAAATGATCTCATATCAAGCTGGTAACGGAGGATACCACCAATCCCACCAAACCCTCTGCAGAACTGGGATCCTTCTTGTGATTTGTTAGTAACAAACTCTAGCGTGCAACCAAACCGCTTGTACTCATTTGCAAACCACTCCAGCAGCGGCATTTTATCTTGAACTTCCAGTTCAGCTTTGGTTTCTGCATCCCTAAAGTTGTCCTGGTTGGTTTCCTGCTCCTTATTTAAATGTTTTATGACGATCTCACCAGTGGCAGAGTTTTTCAACTGGTACCTATTAATATCCAAACTTTCCCACACAATTAGAGTTTCAACAGCACCCATCTCCAAAGCTTTCAGCGTGTCATCAACACCAAAAACATATTTTCCCGTATCCTGACTTATCTCTTCAAAGTACTTGCCTATCAAGCGCTTCTCCTGGATAAATTTCACATTGGAAAGGATTTCCGCTGACAGTTCAATTGCCTGATTAAAACCATTTTCCCCTCCATATGAAACATCAACCACATTCAGAATTTTAGCCTGAAGTCGAGGATCAAACATGTCGGATTGACTAAGCTCAGTCTTGAAGTCAGCTGATCCAGCAAGTATCAAACCCGAAACATTAGGCTGGCTGGTGGCAGGGTTGATATAGAACTGTGTGGCAAGTTCTGCCGTCTTCCTCACATAGTTGTGGCGCTTCTCCATTCGAAGTCGAGCAAATCGAAGAGCAGATTGCCCTCCTCTCCCATGTTTCTTCGGAAGGTCAACAGTGAATTTATGCAGCACTTCTCTAGTGTTGCCACTCAGTGTCCCGAAAAGAGTCCCATTCCCATCCATGACAATAAAGCCGAACTTGTCATCAGATTCCAAGAGTTCGCTCAGAGCTTCTGTATGAAATTTGTTGTCACAGAGGTAAAGAGATGCATTTATGGGCCTGAAAGGCTCAAAGTCAAATGTCACTTTCTTTTCCTTCCCATCTTCAGTCACAATTGTCCCAGTGTAAAGCACAAGCCCATTGGGAGGAACTTTGTTGTAAAGTTTGAGCCTTTGCTGAGCAGATGTAATAGCACCAAGCACAGATTGACGATTGACCCTGCTCTTAATGTTTGACGCAGTTCCAAACTCATCTCCAAGCATCTTAGTGACACGAGAAATCTGATCACGTGGAGGCATGATAAGCGAAATCATGCTTGTGCCATTACCTCGAGCAGCTTCCAGTGCTTTGATAAGCTTTTTAATTTTCCAAATCTCAATGTTCTTATCAGTCTCATGACCGTCTGACATTGTGGCGTGTTTAAGAACAGACAAATTTACCTGCAAAGATAGCATAAGAACTTCATAATTAACCACCAAGACAAACGCACGGTCTGGAGATATCAAAAGGAAACAGCAAGTACCAGCAATATAATGTCTAGAAGTCTAAGTTCTTGTGGGAAACTACTTAGAATTAGAATCCAAATAACACTTTTAGGATTTCTAAATCAATAAACTAAACAGGAATATGATATAACCTTTGTAAACTAAAATGAGAGGGGGAAAAAACAGAACTAAACCCCAAACAACCATCACTAAATACAAAATCATAAACTAAAAATATAAACAATAAAGTAATTCCAGATTGCCTAGCACTGCTAATCAAAAGTCAACGAGAGAGAAACAGAATGCACACATCGAAATTCAATTTCAAAAATATTAAACAACGTAAAATCATGAAATTCGCTAAGAGAATCTCCAGGATTATGACACGAATCACAGAATGCATCATGGAGATCAAATGAAAAAAAAAATCTAAAACTCAGGAGATAGTATCTGATACTACTACTATAATAATAATAATAATTGTTGAAATATTTTAATTTAATATTAAAGATATGGGGGATAGAATAGAAGACGGGGACGCACCTATCGCCTCCCGAGAAGAACAGGTGGGTCTTTTATTATTTGTCTGCGAAGAGAATCGCAGGAAAAGATCGCACGCATTTTATATTATAGGATGCCCTAACCCTAACCCTATCCTAGCCCTAGTTAATTAACCCTGGTTAGATTAAAATACCCAATCATGGTTATGGTTAGATTGTTTATTATTATTCGGAGAACAGTAAAATAAATTGCGTGCTAAAGGGACGGAATAAAAGAACACAGGGGTGTGTGGCTGTGTGCAGTTTCAAAAAACAAAATCTCTATTTTCTTTTTTCTTTTTTCTATTTGTAAGGGTGTATCATTTGAACACAGAGTTCTTTTTCCTTGTTTCTCTTTATATTTCTTGAAAAATTATTGGTAATTAGAACTGTGGTTGTTATTAATTTTTAAAATATTTTTTATTTGGAAAAGTATAAAAATAATATTTTTTTTATTTTTAAAAAATTATTTTTAATGTTAGTATATTAAAATAATTTTAAAATATTAAAAATATATTAATTTAAAATAAAAAAATAATTTTTTTTAAAATGCTTTTTAAACGCATTACAAAACACCCCGACTGAAGAAGAAAAAGAAAAGGAAAATACTTGTTTCTTTGTTGTTACGAAAAAACTCACGAAGTTCTAGAGTTAATTGTAACATTTATCAGAATTAATTAATCAATTCCTATGAAGGATGGATAATAATTGGATTTGATGGGCCAAAGATTGACTTTTATATTTAAAGATGATCATTATGTATGAAATTGCTATGATTTTTTTAAATGTTTCTCAACATTTGATTACACCTCTGGCCTTTCTTTCTTGATATGGTCTTATAATGTTAATAAAAATTAGGTTTCTCGTGTCTTAAAGTCACATATACAATTCATATAGAAATTTAGAGAAATTTTTGTAGTATTTTATTAAAATAGATATTCTTATTTATATTATTCATAAAAAATTTTATAAAAAAAGTCATAATTAAAACTAAAATCCTTTATAAAAAAATATTTTTAATTAAAAATTACATAATTAATAGAATCTATTCAGTGCTAGGATTCATAAATAGTAAAATATTAATTAAATTAAAAATTTTAAGCTAAGTAGAAAAAAAAATCTAAATATACAAAGGTAAATTAAAACAATCCTACACGTTAACTTCCAAGTTTTATTTTAAAATTTTCTCAGGCTTCACGTATAATGAGATTTTAGCCCTATAAAAATAAAATCTTCATAATTTTTTATTAAAATTTTAGCTCAATTAAATAATTAAATTAAAAATTATATTTGATTTATCAAATTATATCTTATACCCTTTCCAAAAATTTTAAAACCTAAAACTATCAAATAAAACAATACAATAAATATTATTATGCCAAAAATGTTGATGAAATTTCCCCATGTCACCAGCCATTTGTTGGCTAGTATGTTAACAAATCTGCTTTTTAACTACGATAAGTTTTTAAAATCACAGAAGCAACTTGTTGCCAGAACTTGAAAAGGTAGATCACCACCCTTGTTTTTTTTTCTTTTATGTTGAGAGATTATGGAAGTAAGAAAATTTATACGAGAAAATTAGTTTTTTTCTACCAATTAAGAAAAATAGAGCATTTAACTTCTTTGTTTAAGAAAATGATTTTTTTTCATTTTTTAAAATTATTCTAATATATCACTAAACATTTTAAAAAGTAAATGGGATGTATATTCCACCAAAGGGAAGCTCTAGTTTTGATGAAAAGGTAAACTCGAGAGAAAACCGGGCGCCGGAAGCTGAGGTTTGGAAGAGACAAAGCACCCGGTCCTGGTAGAGCTGAGAAAATGGCATGGAGAGGACAGCTTTCTAAGAACCTGAAAGAGCTTCGAATTCTGTTAAGCCAATCTTCCCGTTCAAGTTCGACTACTAGGTAGACATTCGCTAACAAGAATCTTTGAAGACATCATCTTTAGACATTTCGATTTGATCGTATCCTATCATTAATGTTTTGCTTGTACAGAACATTTATAGAGAAGAATTATAAGGATCTCAAAACCCTTAACCCAAAACTTCCCATCTTGATCCGTGAATGCAATGGAATAGAACCTCAGTTATGGGCTAGATATGGTATCCCGCTTTTCTCTTCCTTTTTTTTTTTCAATTAATGTGAGCGTCTGGACCAGTTTACGTGCACCACGACTAATTCTATGGGTCCTGAAATTAATAACCATGTAAGTCTCCAATGGTCATTATATAAACAACCAAGGATTCAAACCTGAGATCACAAAGGGAACAATCCCCTTGATCCTAAATTCTTACCGCTTGGTTATCAACTAAATGATTACCGTCTTATTTCACTATTTCTTTAAATTTCTCGCTGTTAGATTTTGCTGTTACTTCTGTTGAAATTCCACGTGCATTTGATTGGTTTATGGTTGAATTGCCTTTATTTTGTTTTTATGTGGATTTATGACAATCTTTTGAAGTGGGATTTGTCTCTTTTCTTTTTGCTTTTGTAATGAATTAGTGGGTTTCCCATTGTATTTAGGACTTCAATTAGTTCTTAGGGCTCAGAGCTATGTTTCTTTTTGCGTATTTGGGTAATTAAACCTTGGCCTTAGATACTCTAGTTGGGCAGGATTTTAGAGTTTACTGGAAGATTAAGAATTGTAGTTCTTGTCTTCTGAGATGACTCAAATCAATATAGTCATTTCAAATAACCGAAGTCTACGACGTTTAATTGGATAATAGGTTTGAAAATACCCAAATTGAACTAGAATCTTGGTCTCGGATCCCTTCTATCAAATACTCAAGTCAAATGCATCCTAAACAGCAATTAGCACGTACAGGCCCTTTCTCAATTTGTTTTTTTATCCTTTTCGTTCTAAAAATATTCGTATTATTGAGAAGCTGTGAGATATGTTATTGCCACATATTTTCTCTAGTTCACATCAATAATCTTATGGGACTGAATGTTGTATGTGCCAATGGCTAAAAGTCTTGGCAGCAGATAATCACATTGTACTAAATTGATTTTCCTAATTACAAGTTACACTCGTGGTTCCAAGAAATTGTTATAGGTTAAGTGGTTGAGCATGGTCATAGTCGCCATATTTTTATGGCCAACTGATACACTTCATTTCCACTTTCCTTGAATTTGTTATATCAACCGCCTAACTTAGCTTGAAACAACATAAGTTCCAATGATAAGGTAGTAGGTTAGTGACAGCTTACCCTTTGTTCAGTGGAATAAGACGCTTCTGATGGAATATCTGAGGGGCAGATCATGCTATACAATTTTCTGTAGCTTTAAAGTTGGAAGGATTAGATTTCTTTGCCGTTACTTCTTGTCTATAGTTTCTCGTTACAGAAACAGTTAAAAAAATTCATGGGTCATTTTTTTGTAATGTGGTATTTGCTGAAGCTTGTTTGGGGCTATTTCTTTAATTGCAGTCCAAATCTGAAAGCTAAGGTGTTTTGGACATTAAACGTTAGGTGTTTTATTTCCACAGCTAAAAGCTATGGTGTGATTGGAGGTTCATGTGATGATATTTGCAATCTGCGAAGTTAAAAACTTTGACACACGAAGAAAGAGAGGTGTTCCTTTAGCACAGCCTATGCTTAACATATTTTCTGCTTTCAATTATGCTTTTTCATCACGTCCTGCAATGTGTGGATGCCTTATCCAAACCTGTCATTTGGCTAAGAAACTCGAAAATAGGAGGTTGTGTTTTGCGTGATGGTGAATTAACACCAACGTGTCTGCAACCATGGGCATGAATTGTTGCTCCATGTTCTTTCCTTGTTCATTCACAAGTGCATGCTGTACTTCATGCTGGTATACGTTTGAGTTGTGTGATATTTTTTCCTTGGGCAATCACGGGTTAGTTCTTTAGCTCTATGATTGTGATGTGGAGTTGTGCAATCTTTGATTTCTATGCAGATTTTGGTGTTGAGAGGGGCTTTCGGTTGGAAGGTTTAAGCGAGGCCCAGATCTCGAAGGCCCTAGAAGAGCTTGGGAAAGTGGGCGCATCGCTTAAGGTTTGATTTCGGTGCTGTTCATCCCTATGAAATCAAATAAATTGATATTCTGGGAAGATCTATTAAGTCTGCGCTCTGGTGTTCTCTTTTAAGATTCTTATTTGGGAGTTTGGCATCCCGTAATCGTTGTCTTTGAGTTTGATCGCAATAATAACATGGCATAAGCATGTTTCCTTCCTGTGGAATAGCTAGCGTTGGCATTCTTCGTTCTGGTATGGATATGCAGCACAGCTTTTAGTTCTGTCCAAATTGGACAGGACCTCGAATCTGCAAATCTTAAATGGTCATTTTCCATTTTACCTCTTAGCATTTGTTTGGAGTATGCTATGGACTGTCAACTCCAACCAAACAGTTGGTGGCAAATGGTCTTTCCTGAAGACACTCTGTGAACATTGACATGTTCGAAGCTTGTCTTTTCCATATTTCCACAATGATCTTTAGAAATGTAAAGTGGTTTTGTTAGAATTTCGTGGGCTGTGGATCTTATAAAATCAACCAAATTCTTTCTTTGCGACGGTTTAACTTTGTTAAATGATCGACCATGTCATTCAATGACATCGGTTTTTCCTATACCTCAAGATCCGGCGTCTTCTTCAAACTCTAAGAAGTAGAGGCCAAGGATGTACCAGATCCGGTTCCACTTATGTAAGCTAGTCCGAATCATGTTTTCTCCAAAGCAAGACACATTTCACTGTTTATTACAACAATAAAAAGTACCTTTAACCAGAAAAACTAAGGAAACTTGCAATTAGAGATACAGTTGTGTTTTAGGGGATTTATTAGTAATTGTGAAATTAATTAAAGAAAAATCGGTGAGAACATCTTTTTTTTTTATCACAGTAAAATAACTTTTTTTCCTCTTAAAAGCAACAAAATATTAAGCTTTCCACCAAGGGTTTTTTTGTCTTTTATGTAAAATCACTCAGTAAAGTTACGGTCATACTTTTAAGAGAATGGACAGGCAACATGCATAAAGGTGTTTCTTTCTCTTTTTTTTATTTTTTTTACTTTTTTTAATTGTTAAATTGTATAATAATCCTTGAAATTTTAAAAAAACTAACTAAGGCTGGTTTCAAGGAGATTTTAGTTTTTTCATTCTGTTTTTTTATTTAGACAAGGATTGTTTAATAATTAAATATTATAAAAAAATAATAGGTTAGTTGAGTTAATCCGGCTTGAATTAAATTTTTTTTCGTAATGTTTTTTTTATGAAGTTGATTTATCTTTTCAATTTAATTATTTGACATTAATTATTGATTGTTGAGTTTTATGATTTTTTTGTTTTTTTTATTTAGTTATCCTAGATGTGGATTAGTTAAATTAATTTTTATTTTTAATAGTTTTTTATTTAACTTTGGTTTTTCGTACTAGTATCTCTTTAAAATGTCTATTAATTGATATTAAGCTTTCCACGGAGGGTTTTCTTGTCTTTTATGAAAAATCACATAGTAAAGTTACGGTCATACTTTTAAGAGAAAGGAAAAGCAACATGTATAAAGGTGTTTTTTTTTTCTTTTTAATTGTTAAATTATGTAATTGCCCTTGAAATTTTTTTAAAAAAAACTAAGGCTGATTTCAAGGAGATTTTAATTTTTTCATTCTGTTTTTTTTTATAATTTTTAATAATTAAATGTTATAAAAAAAATAACAAATTAGTTGAGTTAATCCAGTTTAAATTAGATTTTTTTTCTCAATGTTTTTTATGAAATTAATTTATTTTTTTAATTTAATTATTTAACATTAAATTATTGGTTCTTGAGTATTGTGATTTTTTTTTATTAAGCTATCCTATGTGCGGATTAGTTAAATTAACACGAGTTTTTTATTTTCAATATTTTTTTATTTAACTTTGGTTTTTCTTATTAGGTACCTCGTTAATATGTCTATTTTTTTATCTTGATCTTATATTATAGGTGGCAGGTTAATAAATATTTTTTCCTCTATTTTTTTATAATATTGATTTTTTTAATTCTATCATTTAGCATTAATTATTGGCACTTAAGCTTTGTTATTTTTTTTTTGCTTTTTTTTCTAGTAGGTTTATCTTATGAGTGTGTTAATAAAGTTAACTTGGATTAGCTCGGGGGTTTTTTAAGTTATTTTTATTGAACATTGGTCTTTTTTTTTTACTAGGTTCCTCTTTTAAAATTCTATTTTACTTCAATCTCATATTGTAGGTTTTGAATTAGTCACATTAATCCAGGTTGACTTAAGTTTTTTTTTTAAGTTATATTTTTTAAAAATTATTTTTTTTGTATTCCTTAATATTAAATTATTAGACTTTGATTTTTACAATTTCTTTTAGCTTTTATTTTTGTGGGTTATTTTGATTTCATATATCAAGTCCTGTGTTAGTAGAGTTAACTCGGGTTTGTTCAAATTATTGTCACTGGTGCATCATTTTTTTATGTTAGAAAAATTCTAACTTGGTTCGCGGTATAACGTTAACTACCTATTTAGTTTATATACTAAAAGAAAATGATTTTTTATTGTAGAAATAGTATAATTGTAAATTTTGTCAATTTTTTTACTATTTCGGTGGCAAATATATAATTTTTCTTTTTTCCCCCCTAAAAAATCCTTATATTTTTTCTTAATACTTGGCATTTTGTCATTTTATATTTGGTCTATTTATCATTATTTTTTTAACTTTATTTTTTTGTAATAGCTTTTTTAGAAAAGAATATTATTATTTATTTTTTATACTGTGAATATATATCACTCAACACTTGGCTTATTTATATCATTTTTATTAACACATATAATTTTCATTTTGTTTATATATAAATATTGACCTTTTAATTTATAATTATAATTTTTACTTTGTATTGAAAAACATGTTAAAGTATCTCTACATTAATTCTTTTATATTAAAAAAAAATTATTTGACTTCCAACTAGCAAGTTGAGAGTGTCCAATGGTGTAACAGAATTACATTATTGCAAATCTTTTTATTAAATTTTGTAGCCCTACAAATAAAGATGTTATGTTTAATGAGAAGAATGAAGGAGCAACGTGAATTAAAAAAAAATAAAAAATCCCTCCTCCTTTTTAGATGCATAAGATCTTGATTTAACAACACTCGACAATTGCGATGCCGATTCAACAACTATCCTTCTACTTCGTTACACCATCATCGATATCTTTTGGCTTGACAATCGTGTGTGTGAATTTTTCAATGGGATAAGATGCTGTCGGTTAAATAAAAGGGTTGAACTAAGCCTCTTTTTGTTTTTTTGCGCGCGGTGTGCGTCCCGAACGCCATATAAAGTTTTTTTTGACGACGGAGCTGAGCAGCACACGTGGTTGTGGTTCCTCTGTCTCTGCCAGAAAGCTTTGTGGGCTTTTCTGGTCCATTCAAATATATGGGAAACAAGGAACCTTCGTTCGCTTCAAGGCGAAGCAAGGGCAAAAGGAGTTGCATTTCATCTCATGACACACGCCTTTCTTTTACCTCCACCAAGCAGCCCATAGTATTCCATATACCCACTCGCCACTGGTTGCAGGCTCTCCTTTCTACGGCCTATGAGGGCGGTGAAAAGGAACGAACATCAAATTACAACCTTTAATTCTCGACAGAATATGACACAGCCGCTTTTCCAACAGCTCGTGCTTTGCTGAGTGGCACCGCCCCACTCTCACAAGCTCAGAAACATGATAACATTAATAATGCAGCTTCGTATAGATTAAATTTGTTTGTGACTCTTAATCCATTAAGGTATCGTGTCTCTTTACCTAATGCTTCACTTCAACTCTAATCTTTCTCGGATATTGATCTCTTTATTAATTTTAGTGGATTTGCTGTTGAATCTACTGTTACCATTATTATTCCTTTGGCTTGAACAAGTAAATAACAACTCCTCTCGTTCTTGAACTAAACCACTCTGTATTCATTAACAGATAGAGGAAAAGAAAAAAACAAACAATCACGGCTTTTTGAAACAGACAACAGTTTCTCATTTTGTAATAGTAAAGGAAAGGGGAAAAAATATAAACAAAAGATATTATTATCCAAAAAAAAAGAGAGAGGAAGAATTCATTAAAAAATTCTCTATGGTGTTTAGGAAGTAATTAATAGTATATTATTAATTATTTTTAATGTTCATTTAAAATAAATAAATAGATACAGATAGATGAGAGGAATATATGAATATATTCTTATCACTGTCATTAATTTTATTTTCTCTCTTTTTTTGGTGTTTATTTTTTTCCTTCAAGATTTATTGAAGGAATAAATAATAGGATTTCATTAATTACTTCCTAAAAATCATAAAATTTCTCAAAAAATCTCATTTACCATTGCAATTGGAACAATTAAATTTAGAAGGAATGATTTAAGAAAAAAAGAAAAGAAAAGGAAGAAGGGGGATTGGTTATGAAAAAAGGAGAAGCCCCCCCATCCTCAGCCTCTGTCTAGAATTGCATTTTTAAAACTATGGCCTGCATATAAAACTATAGTTTTAAAAAAAGCATCAAATTTCTGTTTTATTAAAATTTATTTTAAGTATATTAAGTTTCTAAAACCATAGTTTTAAAAGGTTTTACTTTTGATATTTATTTTTGCATTTTAAAAATATTTTAAAAAAAGTTAATTTTTTTTATTTTTTCTTTAAATTAATATTTTTTTAATTATTTTAATACTCTAATATAAAAAATAATTTAAAAACTAAAAAAAAAATTAATATATTTTTAAATTAAAAAATAATTATAATCATACTTTAATCGGATATCATATCTTTAAGAAAAAGGAAACGATTTGTAGACAACTATTGTAATCTGTAGAATTGACAACATGACGTGGAGTGCATATAAAACGGTAAGAAATTCCACGTGAGGGGAGGTGCACTCCACCCTAGTGGGAGGGTAAGATGTGCTCTCCGAATCATAGTTGTACAACTTTAATTAATTCGAAACACTATTTAAGTTACTTGTCATTGGTGAACTCGTAATTTATTAGGTTAATATTTTTTATTAAAATAATATTATTTTATTTTTTAAATAAAAACTATTTAGTATTAGCCCAATTAAAATTTAATTAAATCAATCAAATCACTAAAAATTTAATTAAATTAACCAAGTTTTTATAAATCAATATTTTATTTCATTCAATTAAAAATCACGCTAAAATTAGAGTGAGTCTCAAATTTAGAACCAGTGTATATAAAATAGATTAAAATTAAAAATTATAATCTAATCAATTCAAAGTTTAATCCTAAACTGAAATATTGTTCATCCTTCTTAATTTAAAGAATTCTCTTCTAAGCTTTTTTTTTTCTCATTAAAATTTTAATTCTTTTCCCTTATCATCTCCATTTATTATTTTTTATATGAATTACAGTTTTTTTTAAAAAAATCTTTATTAAACACGTATTACTATATTATATTTTTCTAACCTTATATTTCTTAAATTTATAAATTAAAAAAATATAAACCATGAAATTTGAAAAGATATAAAATGAAAAACATAAAATAAAATATGTCTATACAATATTAAAAATATATTTTTAATATCAATCCATCAAAATAATAAAAAATATATTAAAAAAATATTCAAACAAAATTAAAAAATAAATAAGTCGAGGGCAAAAAGGTCAGAGACAAATGACGTCAGAATCACTCCAATTTGTAACAGTGTCCACTTTTTAAAAGTCTTCCTTCTCATACGCTCCAAAAAGCAGTTTGAAGTACGGTACTATGCTATCGTACATCGAAAGTAAAAAGCTAACCATTTTTTCTCGTGGTAGTGATTGGCTGACAGCAGTTGTCATATACGCGTATATGTATGGTACAAGTACAGTATAGTCCTGGACGACGAAAAAGGAATGCCCTTCTTCTTTTTGAAAAAATAATAATAATTCGAGGCCAATACGGCAACCAAGCGTTGTCGCTTAGACTCCTCCTCGTATTCCTTCTCCCATCCGCATCCTCCTTATCCGCACTTATAATCTATCTCTTATCCGAGATATTTTTCTCTCAGCCCCTTATTTTTCCTTTTTCCCTTTTCCTTTAAAGTCTCGGAGATATTTTTACGTGTATATTATAACGCCTATTAAAGGAGAAGGGGGAGGCACGTCGGTCGGTCTACCAGAAAAGCCTTCTCCCATCCTCATTATAAAAAGCAATTAAGAGAAATCTTAAGAGAAGAAAGACCTCCTCCATTTCTGGCTGCTCTTCAAGAAGAGGAGGAGGAGGAGTAAAGCCAAGAAAACGAAAGGAGGGAAGGTAAAGTCTTTGTAACTGTATCGCAACGATGTATATATATATATATATATCAGTAGCGTGTGAATAAGAAAAAAATCTCTCTCTCTCTGATCTCTTTCTATAGCCGGCCGAGGGTGAATGGCAATGGCGATGACAATGGCAATGTACAAGCCTATTAAAGGGCAAGAGGAGGAAGACAACGGGAATGGAAACAAGTCCTTGGAAAGTAATGATGAAGATGGCGTTGGGGGTGATCATACAATTGTGGATGACAGCAAATCTTTTATCCTCCCCACTCATTCAAAGCAACAACATCATCAACAACGACTGAAACAACAACAACAACAACGTCTTGTTTCTCTTGATGTTTTTCGTGGCCTCACCGTTGCGGTAATGTCCCCCCCATTCACCAACTCATCTTTCTTTTTATTTGTTTTCTGCTCTGGTGTTAAATCTTCTTATGGGAAACTTATTCCATGTTGCTCATGCATCGCAGCTATTGCATCGGGCATTCATCTTGTTCTGCTCTGTTTTCGTTCTGTTTCGGTGGTAGGTTACAAGAGTCATATCGTGTTGATTTTTCTGTCAGGTCAATCAGGCCATTATTTTCACTCTATTGATGACTTCTCGTCCTTAATCTATAACCTAGAGAATAGAACCACCACTAACACATTTTCACACTCATCCCAAAAAGAAAAATTAGAAAAGATTGAGAGATATGTTCAATGCTGATTTAGAAACCATGATGGATGATCCAAATTATCAATCGCCAAGAATTGGTTTTTTTTTTTACTTTTTTCCCTGCATTTAGGTCAATATTCAGTATCCAGATAAGGAAATTGAATTAGCATCACCACATATGCTAGGTTTTGATTATTTATAGTGCGTTATCAAGGACATTTATTTTTCTTTCCAAGATTGATAGGTCGAAACTGGTCCTCAGATGTAACTGTGCGTCTAATAAATAAATGCATACAGCGAAAAAAAGAAGGCAGCATGAACAGATGGTACCAACTATCCATCGTTTATTTTTATTCAGCAATGAAAACGATCTATACTAATTTTATTTGAAGGGGGTAGGTAAGTGGTCAGAGGCATGCATTTTTTATATTCTTACCTCCTGGCTACTGCATCACTACCTGTCCTTCATGGATCATAAACTGATATGTCGTTTGCCAGGTCTTGCCTTCCTTCACATGCCCACTTGTAGGTAGACATTATTGTTAGTATCATGTTCAGCATCAACCACCAAAGTCCCGGTGGAGGACAGCTTGCCTTGCAGTGTACTTTGTACGGTCTGCTTCAACATGCCCGGAATCCTAAGTTATCATACGTGGCAGTAGAAATGACCCACCATCCAGACTGTATCCCACTCCGCTAAATCAGACAACAATTCTTTTCCTTCTCTTCCCCAAACAACCCATCACGCGCAATTCTCAAGATACTAATAACAATCAGTAAAAAAAGGGGAGTCCAAATGGATATTCCGGATCTAATGTAAACAAGATAACAGTGACAACATGCTTTAAGGGCTGTAGCGAAGTGTTACTGATATTCAAAGATCAACCATTGATGTCCGGGATAGTACAGTTCAAAAGGAAAAAGAGAAGAGGCTAAATGGTATGTGTAAATATTAAAATCCTCTCAAAATTTAAAGAAATAAGAAGGAAATGGACACTGGGTTGCACTTGCGTTTAACAAATTAAGTAAAGAAGGTTGGAGTTGGTTTAATTGTAGCAAATCAATGATTTCTGTCCATTTTAGCAAGAAAAAGACCCAAAGTAGACATCGGATCACAACAACTGTTTCATCTCTAATAACATTTTGATATCTATATGTTGTGAATTGAAGGATCATAGTTTTATGACTGATCAATGCAGCTAATGATACTTGTGGATGATGCTGGTGGAGTTCTGCCTGCTATAAATCATTCACCATGGAATGGTCTAACACTAGCAGATGTAGTCATGCCATTTTTCCTATTCATGGTCGGTGTTTCGCTTGGACTCACATACAAGGTATCTGAATAAAATTGGAAATTTATTGTTCTTACGCTAGCTAGCATTCAAGCACTTGAAAATATACCACTCATGCGATGATCATAATAACAAGTGCTGTTGTTTTGATTTCTCTTTTCTCTGTAGCCTAAAAAGTAATGTGGAATTTAGTTGTTCCTAGATATCTAATGATGCCTTCCTGATGCTGCTACATCCGGCATTTCTACTACTACTGATGCTCTTATCCCTAACTCCATATATATTTTGGTTCCTACAGAAATTGCCAAGCAAAGCTGTTGCAACTAGAAAAGCGATCCTCCGGGCACTCAAACTTCTTCTCATAGGTCTTTTTCTTCAAGGTCATCTTCAAGAACCTCAGCTTTTAGATCATCTTTATAGTCGATACTAATATTCTATGCTCAGCCATATTTCATACGAGTACCATTGTACTCGAAAGAAAGAATGCGAGAAAAAGAGGAAAACGAACAAAAAGAAAGAAATGCTGCTAAAATTTTCAATTTATCCGATATTAATGAAACAACATTTTCTGGGAGGTTATTCTGGAAAAGACACCGTCATGTGGTTCTTAAAAATTTGTCATCTCTCCTTTCCAGGTGGCTTTCTTCACGGCTTGAATGATCTAACTTTTGGAGTTGACATGGTACAAATAAGATGGATGGGTATCTTGCAGGTATTCTTTTAACTTTCCTCATCTTTTTTTCAGTCCAGGTGGCTAATTGCTTTTCAAATTGGTAGGAAAAGCTCCTGTAGTCTGTTTTGATCTACTTTCATGAGGATAATCCCTTGTTTACAATTTGATTTATATTTCTTCTAGCCAGTTGACAGATTAACTGACTGTAGTTGCTGACTGTTGAAATCTGTTGCTGCTCCCCCCCCCCCCCCCCCCCCCCACCCCCAGAGAATAGCAATAGGATATTTAATAGGAGCAATGTGTGAGATTTGGCTAAAAGGTGATAATCATGTTGCTTCAGGATTATCCATGCTGAGGAAATATCAGCTTCAATGGTGAGCATTCTTTTCATAGTGTAGTGTTACAAAATCATCTGATTTATCACTTCATTTAACGCTGCAGTAACTCCCAGTAAACCTGTAATGTCATTATGCTTCTTGATTTATAAACGAGCCTATTTGAAGTCTTCCCCTGGTACATTTCTGGCATTTGTGAATTTGAGTTTTTCTCTACAAGCCAGATGAATTGATTCACAGATATGTGACAAGTATTGTGAGATCATACCTGTGTAACTATGTTGTTTGAAAACTCAGTCTTTGCGGGCAGTTTAACTCTTTTTCCTCAAAAACGAAACTTGACACATTGGAATAGAGAGAGGAGGGAGGGGTTGTTAAGAATTAGTAATTTCACATTGCTGCATTTAATAGAAACATCGTTTTTGCTGGCATTTCAATATAACTCACTTCCACTTCACCGGAAGACTATAGTCTTATAAGTTAAATCCATAATTGAAAACATCTACCTTTATTGAAAAGGTTGTTCATCACTTCATTATTACGAGTGGGGTAATTTGCATGTCTTTCAAGCACCTTTTAATTAATAGCCCTTGCCCTTTATTTCTTCATGAGATAAATTTCTGTTGGTGAGAATGCTTTTCCTTTCGTTACTGTCAGTCTTCTTAACTTGTTTGCAAACTCTGTCAGGGGAGTGGTTGTGGTCCTTGTTAGTTTATATCTTTCCTTGTTATATGGGTTGTATGTTCCTGACTGGGAGTATCAGATTCCAGTTGCAGCCTCTTCTTCCTCCCCAAAGATATTTCGGGTGAGCTTCTTATTTCATTTAAAGAAATTTACTTGCAATCTTTGCTAATGCTATAGTAGGAAAATGATATAAGATTGATAGCTCAGTCATTGATATGATTCATTCTCTCTCGAAGGTGAAATGTGGTGTAAGGGGCACCACAGGATCTGCTTGTAATGCTGTTGGAATGATTGATCGCACAGTTTTGGGAATTCAACACCTGTATAGAAAGCCCATTTATGCACGAACGAAGGTAATTTCTATATTGCATCGGTTTTTGTTTCATTATGGTACTTGTTAGAATGCTTCCCTTGTCATTTATGCTTTACTATTCATTTATTATTAATGCTGATGTTAATACTAGTCAATTACCTTCCACAGGCATGCAGTATCAATTCCCCTGACTATGGCCCACTTCCTCCAGAAGCTCCTTCATGGTGCCAGGCCCCTTTTGATCCTGAAGGACTCCTGAGGTTCATTTACATTTCCTTGTGCCTTTCCTAGATGTCATGTTTTATGTGATGTATCAGGAATCAATATAGATTTTAACTTTGTGGGGATTTCATATCCATTAGAAGAAGAATTTCTTAGCATTTGCTTAATTTTTGGGCTCTCAGTGTGATCTTTGCACTTTGTTCTTGTAGTTCAGTAATGGCCATTGTTACCTGCTTGGTTGGTTTGCATTACGGGCACATCATTGTCCATTTCAAGGTGACACAATCTACATGGTCAAAGATCGTACTTCTTTTATGTAAGTTTCCTTTTGTTCAACTAATTTTTTTCGCTCTGCCACTTTCAGGAGCACAAGGATAGAATCCTTCACTGGATGGTCCCTTCTACTTGTTTTGTAGTCTTGGGTCTGGTCCTGGATTTGTCAGGTGAGATTAAGTTTATTTGCAGGTCTTGAAGTTGAATTTCACAGAGGTAGCATGAATGCTTGTACTGACTGGTTCATGATTTCTTCCTTCCTCCAGGAATGCATGTTAACAAGGCTCTTTACACATTCAGTTACATGTGTGTCACTGCGGGTGCTGCCGGCATTGTATTTACTGGAATCTATATGCTGGTAATAACTGGCATTTATGTTCGCTTTTTGGCTAGATTTCTCGTTCATTTTGTTTCTTTTCTTCTCACTTTCCACGATGGAACCAGCAAAGTTTGGTATTGGTTGATACGTGTTAATTGAATGGGCTTTTCCTGCAGGTTGATGTCTGTGGATTCAGGCGCCCAACATTGGTACTAGAATGGATGGGAATGCATGCATTGATGATTTTTATCCTTGCAACCAGCAATGTCTTACCAGTTGTCCTGCAGGGATTTTACTGGAAGCAGCCTGGAAACAACATTGTAATTCCTCCCCCCCTGTTCGTGTAATTTTGTTCCTACAATTGCAATATTGCAACCTGACAAACTTGCTTTATCTGGCAGCTTAGGTTGATTGGAATTGGAAGATGAAAGGATAACAGACTGGATGGTTTACATCTTTACCACACGAGTTTACTTTCCAGTGCATTAATACCCTAAAAACTTCATCACAACATGGTTCATCTTCGGCTAGCTGTTGTAAATACTGATAGAGAATGTCAGCACAAGGTCTTTCTACAATGGGAAGGGGAAAAATGCTCTTCCATCTCTCTCCTCTTATTTTAGGAGCTTTTGTTTACTGATTCATTCAGTTTATTTTTGTTTTTATCTACAATACTTACATATGCAGTATTATATAATGGGAACTTTGAGATCATAAATTCGTTGCTATCATGTTTATAAGACCGAGTCAATATAATTAACTGAAGATCCATGCGTTATTATGGTTGATGTAATTCTGAGGCCAATGAAACCTAATTACTGTTAGTCAAATAGGCCTGCCATTCTGTGGCAGATCAGGAAAAAAAAAATCTTAAAGAGGAGTCAACCTCACTTGCTGGAGAAGTAAACGAGATACAGGATAAATAAACGGTGCATGCGTGTATGATCATGATGCGGTCATACAAAAATAAAAATATTCTTTGAGGGTATGCCTTGACTGATCTGATTAGATTCTTAGTTTATGTTTTAGAGTTTATCAATTTGAGTGTCATAAACTTTAAAATTAGGATTATTAATTTTAGAATTTTGAAAAATTAATTGAGGTATCTGTATGCTAACATGGACAACCAGCTAAGAACCACTATTTGTATTCTCACAATTGTTAAAGATAGCAAAACAAGCAATCCAAGGGTTCCAAACAAAGGAAAAGAAATATATAGATGTGGCAATTGGTGGGATTCACGCATCATTTGTATTTGAAATTTGAAGTGGATGGTGGGGGAAACATGTGAATCAATGGTGGCGTGATAGTTTTGGAGGATGCATAGGAGGAGCGGGAGGAGGAGTTGAAAGGGGAGGGGGAGCCGCAAAAATCATAGCAGGAGAGAGCGATGTAGAGTTATTTGAGTTGTAGTAAGATAATATAGAATATACAGTTTGAGCAATAGTGAGGGCAAAGAGGATGAGAGCAGCAATAACAGACAGAATAGCCCAAGGATTTCTGAAATAGGTGTGAATGAGATTGGCACGCCACGCATTCCAAGGCTTCTTGCAGTATGCATTGACATGCATTTGCACCTCTCGGAGGTTGCTGTTGGGTTCCAACGCAATGTCCTTAGAGAGAGAGTTGAACAGTTTAGCGACAGCTTTGTCACTTCCAATAGCGTTCTGGATAACTCCTCTCGAGTTTAGGAGGGCAACGTCCCTCTCACTGTCAATGATACTGTCCATGAAGAAGACATAAGATGTTACCTCATTGCTTGCACCAACATGGAAGCGCTCAAAGGCCATCAGATTCAGAAAGGTTGCCTCGGTAGTATCATCTACCTCAATGACAGGAAGCTCTAAGACCCCACGATGGAATAAGATTTCTTTCAGGCTCTTGATTTTACTTTTCTTGAATTGGATTCCGGCTTCATTAATCTCTGTCGCTGATCGTATAATATCATTTTCATCCCCATGAAGTCCTCCCTTTACTCGGGGGCGACGCCTTTTCTTGATGGGATCTCCCTGAAGAAGGCTCTTCCTATACAAATCCAATACATGCAAGCATTTATCCAGACTTGAGACCGATGCATTGGGATGGAAGAAATTGTGTATGAGCTCGTTGACCGACTCTTCATCCTGTACGAAGGTAGAATTTTTCGTACTGAAAAATTGTAGAAGGGACAAATACAAAATCAAGCAAAAGATCGATGTACCTTTGCTCCGTCGCTTTCAACAGCAACCAACCTGTAAAGAACGAGCATTGGCAGTTGATTTTCAAGCAACAACATGTCACGCCGGATATGTGGTATCATGTAGAGCCACCCGTGGCGGCTAAAAATTGGATCATCGGCAGAATACTCCAACGAATTATGCATAGCAAGGCGTATGATTTCCAGCATGAAACAACCGTCAAGAATCATCAGTTGCAGAAATTTGCTCGTATCATTTTTCCATGATTCACCAAGCATATCATATGAGTCTTTTAAAACCTGCATTTCTTCATTTAAAGATTCAACGACCGACTGTAGAGGTATTCCTGTTTTATTTAGAAAATACCCTAGTGCTCGTTGCTTGTGTTCCTCCATTGGCTTCAGATGAATGTCATCATGATGGTAAGGACCGAAGGAGACTGTCTGGGGCATGTAAGCTGTCTTGTTATGGGCTGTAACAGAGGCGGGTATTCTGTAGATTGAAAGTTTGTTCCAGAGCACGTTCTTCATTGAAGTATTTGCCATGTTCTGAAGTTTTTCTGCAACAACTTTTATAAGCACCTGCTTTTCCTCTTCCATTGCTTCCAACTGCTCAATAGTTTTTTAACTCAGACGAAAGAAGTCGTGCAAGGTGCTCTCATTTCCTTCCTCTTATATACATTTCCAAGATGTAAAAATAATATCTCAACCATCCAGTTTTCTGTGTGTAAATATTTACACATATACCTGTCTAATTCATTGCTTCGCAGGCAAGATAATGATTGGCTATGTTGCTTCGAATGGTTTCTAATGGCTTTGCGACACGAAAAAAGGTAGCATGATTTGGTTCGTTCCTTTGATTGGATAAAGGCGTACTTGAAGTGAAGAGGCACGATTCCGACTCCCCCCGTGAAACAGCCCTTACGAATAGTGAAAATTGCTATAGCCTCGTGCTTTCTACCTTCATACTGCAAAACATTCCTTTCTTCCAATATGTCCCAACAGGTGAATGCTGCAGTAATAAACAACACTCTAAGCTGTTGTAGATACTTTCCCCTCCTTCAAGGGCTCTTTTATATCTGTTGGATTAAAGATGCACAAAAAAGAAGAAGGAAAGAATAAAAACAAAATGAAGCAAGACAGTATTCACTGTATCATCATAGATTCTCCGTATCATGTGAGGCCGAGTAGCTGTGCAGAATCCAGGAAAAAACGTGAAGGATTTTGTGCAAATTCAAGGAACTGTGAGAAATAACAAATTTGTACAAATCACTACTCCCCCTATCATTTGGTTATAGAGGGAAATTAACAGTTACATAAATTTGGGAGGATTAATTGTTTGGTCGCTTCACAAACACATGCCAGACTTTTCATCCAAATGATTCAAGATTTTGTGTGATTCACACGGGCAATAGTAGGAAGGATACTGGCCGATGCTCCATGTCACTGCCACAGTAAGAAAAAAATTTGCCGCCTGCTACAATTTTTTTTTTTTTTTTATGCTTCTCCTGTTTGTCATCCTTGCTACTTTCAAAAACAGAAATGCCCGAAACTTTTTATTAGACCGATATGATGGTTTAAAATGGCTGATATTTTTACAGAGATTTCAGAAGTTGTTTTTCCCATGGCATACATTACATTGCTATGTAGAAAATCATATCTCTAAATATTGAAAATCTCACTTAGCTTCTAGTTTTGACAATTTTGTTATTTTAGGATTTCATGCATTGTTTTGAATTTTATAATTGTTTTCTTATTATTTTGAATTTTTAATTTTCTAGTTAAGATAGAATTTCTAACATATTTAAGATTTTATAAATCTCATAACAAAACATATTTTATCAGCATTGCTTTTAGAGAAAATAAACATGTATTTGGGGTTTATATTTATAATTCTTTTCACTTATTAAACATGTGATTTGTGTTTATTGTTGTTTTTAACTTCTGATTATATTACTATTTCTATAGCAATAACTCACTTATCGCTTGCTTAGTCTAGAATCTGGCCACTATTATAATAGCTAAAAAATTAAGATTTTGACTCTAAAATTTTATTTTTCAAATTTATTTTTATTTAAAACATCATAAAAATCTTTAAACCACAAAAAATAATCCCAAAACACTCCTAAAAAATAAAGATTAAATAAATCTAAAAATCCAAATCAAATCTAATTTTTTAATCCTATTATTTTAGAAGAAAAAATCACCTCCAATAAATTTTTACCGAAAAAAAAAACTTGTTGATATTAAGATCTTTTTATTTAGTGGTTTTATTTAGTGGTTGAGCTGTTGACTAATCGATAATTTTTTCTTTTATTATTATTATTTGACAAGTCTCTCTAATTTGAGAATTGAAAAATGAATAAAATATAATTGTGGAGTAAAAATAAAGAAGATTAAAGGATTTGATGAAAAAAAAAGGAGGAAAAAAGAAGGCTTCACTGTTCATAACGAATGCCATATGTTTTAGCAGTTACTTAACAGGTAACATATTTTTATCTTACTCAGAGAAACATGACTGGCACAATAGTAAATGACACTACATGAAATTGTAGTGAAAAACATTACATGAAATTGCAGTAGCTAATTAAACTAAGCGAGAGTTCGTAGGAGGAATAAGAGGAGGTGGGGAGGAAACAGTTGAAGATCCGTTACTGTTTTTGAAATCTAATATAGCATATACAGTCTGAACAATTGTGAGCGCGAAAAGGATGAGTGCAGCAACAAGGGATAGGATCGCCCATGGATTTCTGAAATAGGTTTGGATAAGGTTGGCACGCCAGGCATTCCAAGGCTTCCTGCAGTAGGCATTGACCTGCCTTTGCACCAATTCTAGGCTGCTGTCTGGGTCCAGCGTAATGTCCCTGGAAAGAGAGTTGAACAGTTTAGCAACAGCTTTATCACTTCCGATGGCGTTCTGGATGATCCCTCTTGAGTTTAGGAGAGAAACATCCCTCTCATTGTCAATGATGTTGTCCATGAAGAAGACATAAGAAGTAACCTCGTTTCCTGCACCAACATGGAAGCGTTCGAAGGCCATCAAATTCAAAAAGAGTGCCTCAGTTACATCGTCCACCACGACGACAGGAAGCTCAAGGACCCCATGGTGGAACGAAATGTCTTTTAGGCTTTTAGTTTTACTTTTCTTGAACCGGATTCCAGCTTCATTGATCTCTGCTGCAGACCGAACAATATCATTGACATCTTTATGTAATCCGCCCATTACTCTGGGTTGATGCCTTCTCCGGTCGGGGTCATTCCGCCGAATCAGGCTCTTCCTATATAAATCCAGCACATGCAAGCATTTACCCAACTTTGAGACACTTGCATCGGGATCATTACAGAAAGCGAGTACGAGCTTGTTGACAGACTCTTCATCCTGCATAAAAGTAAAAGTAAAACTTTTCATGGCGAACTATATGAACAAGATTTCAAAAGGATGACAATGCAATTAAATTTAAATAGGATGTACCTTTGTCCCATTACTTTCAACAGCAACAAGCTTGTACAGAACAAGCATTGGTAATTGATTTTCAACAATCAACATGTCACGCTTGATAAATGGCACCGTATAGACCCTCCCATGGCTGCTAAAAATTGGATCATTGTGAGCAGCATAGTCATTGGACAGTTGAATAGCGAGGCGCATAATTTCCACCATGAAACAGCCATCAAGAATCATCAATTGCAAGAACTTGCTCGTATCATCTTTCCATGATTTATCAAGTTGATCATACGAATCCTTTAAATCCTGCACCACTTCATTTAAGGATTGGAGAAACAGCTCTAGAGATTTTCCTGATCTCTCTAGAAAATAATGAAGAGCTCGGTGTTTGTGCTCTTCCATTCGCTTTAGCTCATCGTCATAGTAATGGTAAGGCCCAAAGGATACTGTCTGGGGCCTATACGCTGCTTTGTTAAGAGCTGTGACAGATGCAGGTACTTTGTAGATTGATCGCTTGTTCCATAGGATGTTCTGCATCGAAGTATCCAACTTATTCTGTAGTTCTTTTGAAACATCAATCAGCAATTGCACTTCCGCCATTTCTTCAAGTTGCTAAACAGTTTTCTTCACAGTGATTAAAAGAAAGAGTGCAAGACGTGCTTCATTTCTCGTGCCTTGTATCTATTTAAAAGAAGGAAGCAAGACTATTCTTTCAAGAATCCAAGTTTACTTTATGTCTTCATTGCTTCCAAGACAAGAAAATTGATATTTAGGATATGTCATTTGTAGCACAGTTGCAATGAATTGCCTAGAATGGCTTTGCACAGCACAAAAAGAAGACAGAAATTTGCTTTCCATTTAGTTAATGGTCTTCTCAAATCCAAAGAGCTAGGATTTCCACAGATGACTTGTTCAAGGTTGCTGATGAAGGGTACTGATAAAGTCTTTATTGAAAATCGTGAAAGTTGGATCGCTAAACAATCCAGAGGAAGATGTTATCAGTACAGTTCCTCTTCCAAGGGAGAATATATCTTTTGACCGTGCAAGAAACTATAATCAAGAAAGCAATGAGGAGAGAGAATCACAGCGAGCTCCCTGCAAGAGAATATTTGGCATTGTGGCTGTCATCAGTACATTTCTAAAGCATCCGAGTGTAGTTTATTTTCTTTGTTGCGTCCCAGACAAGAAAATTGATTCTCAGTATTCAAAAGACGCAACGAATTACCTCGTATGGATTTGCACAAGAAAGAACTGCTAAAATTTACTATTAATGATGCCGTCGAAATAGACTGGTAACAGCTGCTAAAGCACCTCGACTTGAAAAGAGATGCCATCAAAAACAAAAGGCTAAAACGTGCGGGGTATCAATGGACTGTAATGGTAAGATGATAACTTTACTATTAAAAATTCTTTCATATTGTTTTTTTTTTTAAGAGATAAAATGGTATTTTCATTTGATGCTTATCATTTGAGAGTTGCCTGGGGGTGTCCTTTTCTTTTCACCATTCTTTTGCACAGTAGAAGGACTTGGCTATTTTTAACATAAAATATTATTTAATTCTTGTCAACGGTTTTTTCAGATATTTCATTTTTTTAATATTCAGTAAAATTATATATTTGACCTTGAATTCAAGATATTAGTCCATTTACATAGGCGTGTTGATGTTTTTTTATATAAAGTTTTTTTATTTATTTTTTATAATTGCTGGTTTGGTTAAGAGTGATAATATAATTTATTATTTAATTATTATATTTAAAATTAAAAAGAATGCTAGTGTATAGGAGGCACTATGCATTTTGTGCAGTATCACTTCTTAATGGTTGAGAATATGTTTTTGCCATCTTATTTTGTTATTAATCGTGTTCTTTTTCTTAACGGATGACGCATGTCTTTTAAAAGTAGCTGATTTATCTTTGGTGACCCCTTTTTTTTTTTCCATTTAGTTTTCTCTTCCACCACCAAAAAACTAAATCGAGCCCTTATTCTTGTAAATGTTTTAGAATTCATCATTTTAGTTTTGATTTTTGATTTTAGTTATTTTTTTTGTTAAAGTTTTATTTATTTTCAATTTAATCCTTCAATTCTAATTTGTATATATAATATTTTTCAATTAGGTCCTTTTTACTTTTGATTTTTGACTTTTTTCCTTTGATTTTTTTATCAAAGTTTTTATAGTTTTCAATGTTATCTTTCAAATCAAGTCTATGATTTTTTTTCAATAATAATAATATTAATTTCAGTTTGGTCCTTCTTCTTTTGATTTTTTACTTGTTTTCTTCTTTTTTTTGTCAAAGTTTTTATGGTTTTTAATTTTATTTTTCCAAACAAATTTATGGTTTTTGTTATAATAATAATAATACTTGCAATTGTAATAATAATAATAATAATAATAATAGTGAAATCAATAGGACATAAAAAATTATTGATTTTGTTATTAAATTCAGGTCAATGATTTGATTTTAAAGCCTCTTAATCTGACTTTTTACTTAATGCAAGTTTAAAATTAAACTATGTAAAAGTTGCTCTGACATGTCTCAATTAACTTGGTGAGTGTGGAACCAACCTGAACTTTAAAATGCGATTTGTATTAAAAAAACTAATTTAATATGATATTTTTTTTTAATATTTAAATATCGACATATTTGATCAACCTAAATAAAGAGTCAAACTAAAATAAATCATGAATAAATAAAATGAGGAGAAAAAAAAGATGAAAATGGAAGGGGAAAAAAACAAGGAAATGGAAAGGAAATAAAAAAAAAGGGTAAATAAAACATTTGATTAACTTAGCTATACAATGAATTAAAATAAATTATGAAGAAAAATTCAAAATCAAGAAAAAATTAAAAGAAAAAATAATGAAAATAAAATAAAATGACAGGGAAAAGGAAATGAAAAGGAAAGGGAAGAAGCGGGGGGCAAAGAAAAAAAGTTTCATATGAATAGTGGGGTAGGCGAGGTAATACACCAGATTTTTTTTGAAAAATAAAATTAAAAAAAATGAAAAAACAGAGTAAAAAAGATTAAAAAAAAAAAACAACGTGTTTCATTCTTCATATAAATAGTGTAGCAAGTGAGAGGCGGCAAGCCAGTGAAATAAAAAGGCCACAAGTAGGCATTACCTAATACACATCTAAAGCATTTGGAAAAGTTTAAGGTGCTTCACTGTTCACCACCGAAGCACCTCCCTATTTTTTATTTCTCTTTCACTTACTGTTAAACTATATAATATATTGTTAATGTGTATTTATATCAAAATAAATGTAGCAGTAAGGATGTGCTGGTTTCTAGAGATCCAGGCATCAAAATTAACAGAGAAAACGCCATAGTTATTAAGGATTTATTTGGTATTATAATAATAATTACTTTTTAAAATGTATATTGTTTTATTAAAATAATATTAATGTTTTATTTTTAAAAAATTTATTCTTAATATCAACATATCAAAATAATCTAAAAATATAAAATATTAATTTGAAATACAGAAAAAATTAAAAAATTATTTTTAAAACACAAAAACAAAGCTGCTTTAATTAATCAGATCATACACATATATAGTAATTATAATGAATTACAGGACAAAGAGACAGCAACTATAAATACTCTGTATAGAGTTCAAATTATCTGGGATGAATATGAAAGAGTTGGTCATGAATAATTTTTCATGAACGATGGCAATACAAGATATGAATTCGTAGTGGTAAAACAAAGTAAATTATCATCACAAACATCAAGATTCATTTTTGTTGTCTGTTCAATAGGTAAATATAAGGATACTGATGAACTTTCCACTGATAAATTACAAGGTTTTTTCTTTGGTTAATTTATGAGCAAAAGATGAAACGGATGAGGAGGAGCAACAGGTTACTGGTGAAGGTTCATATAGTCCCATGACCCTTCTTTGTTGAAAATCGTGAAGGAAAGAAACAACGACACCTAATAAACTTTATCTAATTTGCACAGAGCCCATGTCGACACCATTTCCTAGACCAGCAAACAATCATGTCTAATAAATCACTAAGCAGAAATGCATCATCTGGCCTAGCAAACACTCGCAGCAGCAGAAACAGCAACAATTCAGATATTCCGACGGGACCGAAAATGCAAATTCATTAGAAGAAGAGTCACAAGTAATCAAAATCATTGCAACAATAAAACTCCACATTCATTCATTTCGGACAAAATAAGCTAATCACGAACAAAACTCTTGAAAACAGCGAAATCATGAGTAAGAAATCAATAACCACCCTTGAGATCATTGACCACATCATAAGGAATAGGAGTGAAAGTCTCAAGAGTAGCACCCTCCACCATAAATCCGGGCTTCGGTCCTTGAGGCTGTCTCTTAGTGCTAATCTTTTCACCACGAGCTTTGGCCGCCGCCTTCAACTCATCATTCTTCTTCTTCCTCAACTTGAACTCCTCCCTGCACCTCGACGGCTGCACATGCTCCACCCTAACATGAATTCTCTTCCCAATAATCCTATTCCCAACCTACAGCAATTTTCCATATAGTTTTCCAAAATCATAAATTAAAAATGAAAAAAATCCACCCACACACACACACACATATATAAAGAAGTTAATTAGATAGATAGATAGATCTCGACCTGCTTGTTGATGACGACACCAATAGCGCGCTTGGTTACATTCCAGACGCGACCTGTGCGGCCATGGTAGAACTTGTGGGGCATGCCTTTGTGGACAGCGCCATTTACCTTAATGTCGACATAGTCGCCTACCTTGTACGTTCTGAGGTATGTGGTGAGAGGGATGTAACCCTTCTTCCTGAAGGGACGAGCGAAGAGGTCTCTGGTCCTTGATCGCAAACCATGTCCAGCTGGCATTCTCGCTTACTCTTTCTGCCGCTGCTTCCGCCGCCGTTGCCGCTGCACAGGGAGAGAAGATAGACACTAAACATTTTTTCCGGTTTTATATGGTAGCCCTTCTTCTCAAACCCTGATTAGCATCTAGGGTTGGCCTGTTGTGGTTTTCTAATGGGCCTATTAAAAATCTGGATTATGATAGTCCATTTCTTCCGGCCCGATCATTATTTCACGAATCACAATTTAATCCTGGTTTCGAAGAACTTGTAAATGTGGGCTATCGAAGCCCACTGACAAAGTGAAGACCACCGAGAAATTTCAAATGGCTTTTCAGCTTTGTTTAAACTGTAAAATATTTTTTTCGGATTTCTATGCCCATGATGTCACACGCCTCCAGGCATGGTTGTCGATAAGCATAAGATTTCATTGAATGGGCCTTCCAAAGGCCCATCCCTAGGTTTTTGTCTTTATGGTTGGGCCTTGAGCCCCCATGAAACCGAACTGAAACAGCTTGGCCCTTTATTTCTCCTTTGGGTGTTTTTTCTTCTGTTCTTTTGTTGGCGTTCTCCCCTTCTCCCAAGCCCGCTCTATTTCTCTCACTCACGCGTCTCATGGAGGGAGATCAATACGATAGTTGAGTCGTTTTCTTAATAGTCAAATGTGCTTTCAATCAATTACAAATCAATGGATGGACTAAATTACAATTTCTAAAACTAGAAGGATTGACTTGTTATATTGCTGAGACTAGAAGGATTAGCTGATTATTTTTTGAGAACCGGCTTGCTTCAATAGCCCATCGTTTCTTTGCAGATAAATCCGTTAAGAGTCATTCGACGTCACCAAAAGTCTTCTGCCAACTTGTTGCTTCTGCCGCCTCCCAGCCAAATCACTATCCCCCTCTTCGCCAGTAAACTAAGCATATGTCGCTTTGGAGATCGGCAAGGGACATTTGAGATGCACAGCTGCCTCCGGTTTTCTAAGTGGCTCAATCTTTCTTACCTGAGCCGTAAACGAACATGTTTTTTAATGTTTTTCACCTTGTCATTCATATTTCAATTCTTAAAAAAACACATTAAACCTGTTTTTTTAATATATATATATATATATATATATATTCGATCTCATGTTGTCACATTTTATTGACTAATTTGATTTAAGAAGTATAGTAAATACAAGCATAAGTGTCATGCTTTGCCGCATCTCATCTTTTCAAATATCATTATTTTGTATACAAAAAGAAATCTCTGCATCTAAATTTAAAACCAGCCACGATCATTTGAAGACAAGGAAAACCACTCTCATGAAACTTGTCTTTAAAATTGAATTTATAAGCACGAAAATTATAATTATAATTAGTCATAATTTGGTCGTGCGAGATCTTTCTTTCTCCTCCCTTTCTAATTATTTTCTCCATGCTATCTAAACTATTGGGGACTAAAATATAAAAGCAATAAAGATTCATCACTGAAAAGTAAAATCTGAAAACAATAGAGCCATGGTGTTGAAAGACGTGCCCGAGAACAAGACAAATGAAAAAACTACCCTTGCGTTTTCTTGTTTATCAATTTCGGTCCTTGTTGTTTTTAATTCTTTAACCAAAGCCTATAATAGTGGTTTATAATGTAATGTCAAAATAATTCTTTTCATAGATCATGCTGCATGCAAGGCGACACAAAAGCCAATACATAAAACCGTGACAGCACAATTTGTAAGGACCAAAAAGGAAAACAAATCTTAATGACCAAAGTGAAAAAAACAACAACAACTAGGGACTTCAATAGAAAAAAAGGGCTTGTGAGAAGGAGACTGAGCAATGAAACTGAGTTTAGGTGGCACGATGAAACACCTAGATCTGGATAAAATTGAAGAATTGAAATGAATGCTACCTAAATCTTCATTAATTTTCCACAAGTAAATTTCAGAATGTAGAAGAAGATTTCCATAGACAAACCATCATATTTTATTTGAATGTATCTTCTACCGAGTCTGGCATTTTATTATTTTGATTACTTTTATTCAAGATCTGCAGGCAAGACAAATTCACGAGTGATTTTATTGCAATCGGATTACGGTAAATCGTAACGTGTGAATAATATTAAAGTTATATTCCAATAAAAAAATCTCTTTGAAAAATGGATAAAACAATGAGGAGATGTATTAGATTTCAGGAGGAAAATCAGCAAGAAGAAAAATACATTTAAGAGAAACAAAAAATTAGAAAAATGGATAATAAGTGTTCGTTGTTTTAAACTCCATGTTCATCGTACTGGACTGCAACGTTAATCAATTGGTTCATGGTTGATTGTTTACGAACAGGGTTTGTGTCTCTATCTCTGGGTTATACAAGGTTGAAATCTAAGATATCTAAAGAAATACCTTTGTATCTTTCATACCATCTCTGAGCGGAGGCAAGCCGATTCATCCTGCTCGCCTCTCCAATCCCAGATGCCCCAGGAAGCCGAACAACCCAGCCATAAAAGCTGGAAGGAACAGGGAAGAAAGCGGCAGCGACCAAAGAAGATGGCGCTAGAAAAAATCAAAGGAGAGAACGCGTGAAAAACATGAGAATACGAAAGAGAGATAAAAAATATATATATATATTAAATTGCTAAATTCATTTTTAAAAATGTATCTAAATATAATTTTAATCACTATGCAAAACAGCTCATTGAGAGCACCTTTGTTTTCATATTTTTTAAAAAAATTTAAAAAATTTAAAATTTAAAATTATTTTAATGTTGATATAAAAATAAATTTTAAAAAATAAAAAAATATATATAATTTTAAACAACAAGGATTTAATATGCGCAAGCAACCGACTTTTGATAAAAAGAAAAGAAAAGAAAAGAAAAGGGGATTAATATTTGTGGGCCGCTTTGTCTAACTTGGAAATAGCCTCAAGTTGAGAATATATGCAGTGCTGGAAACGACAAAACGTTGAATAAATTGATCCAAACAAACTGTCGTATATGAGAATAGCGGTGGGGCCTCTCAAGTCTCATCTCAACAAAGCACCAGCCACGGTTCGCAAGACGCCTTTCCAGTCCGTGGAGAGTCGAGTCGCCTCGTAAAATCTCTCAATCATAACTGGTCCGTTTCTATTTTTCAAAAGAGTTGTCGTTACCATCTGAACGTCAACTGTTAGTGGCCCTCTACATTTGATTTCTCTCTCTCTGTTCCAGTGTTCAACTCCTCTCCTCTCTGATTCTCTTCCTGTGAGTCCCATTTGCGTGCATCATTTTCACATCTTTAGCTTTCTAACGTTGCATGTTTCTTCTTTTTCGTTTCATCTGTTTGATTTGTTGATTTTCTCATGCCAAGATTCTTTCCTTTTCCCCCCCACAGAAATCCCAAAAATGGAGAAAACAGGGCACTTATACAATTAAATGGAACAAGTGGTGATTGATTTTGCTGATTATCCGTTTCTTCCAGATTCCGATTTCCCAATCTAATGGTAGTTTCTTTCCTTGTTTGCTTTCGTTTTTGCAGGATATTCAAATTTCTCTTGATAAACGCTACCCATGGTCTCATTTCTTAAAAGCACAACCATTTCTATTTTGGGTATGCTAAGTTTTCTCTTCTTCTTCTTTTTTTTTGTTTTGCCCTCTTTCTTTCTTTATTTTTTTTATTCTGTTTAACTTTCGCTCCTTTTCCTCCGCCCCCTTTCTTTCTTTATTTTTTTGTTCTGTTTAACTTTCGCTCCTTTTCCTCCGAAGTTAGAAATTGAACACAGTCAATTACGGGTTCTATGTTTATTTTGATCTGTTTATCGTGAAAATTATTTTTTCTTAGACTGTTAGCTTTGTATCTCGAATTGAAGGCATTTTTTTATTGTTAATAAAGAAGCTTGGATTTACACAATTTCCTTTTTTAGTTATTGCTTGTCAATGGAATCCATCATGATTCTTTTATTTCTGCTGAATATTAGCTGTCAAACTATGCTCTGATTTCTCAATTCGTGGAAAGATTTTTCATGCCGTGCTAAGCCTGGAATCTTCTTTCTTAGGCAGTGTGATTTAATAACTTTATCTTTGTGATATATTTCAGGCTCAGTTTCTTTCAGTATCCAAGTGTTTGAAACTTTGTCTCTAGCATCCTGTACATCACCCATGATCTTTGAGAAAAAAACAAGTATTTACTAGGAAACTGTACTGTTTTCCTATACCAGATTTAATGATGATGGAAGGATCGGATGATGCACCTATATATGCAAGGGAACTAAGTGTTAGTTTTGGTTATCAGTGCAATGTCACTGGCCCTAGTATTCTTTCCATTGTGCCAGAGGGATACGACTTTTTGAACAGCACCATGATCCAAGATTCTTGTATGAAGATGAGTAGTTCCTTTTCGTGTTTGTCTGGTGCTGCTCTTAGTGCCAATGCTACTTTGGCAAACACAAATCTGTGTAATGGTCTCATTGGAGAGGAGATCTTGCCTAACCTTGATTCTCCAAAATCATTTAGAAGGATGGCATCTTCTCCTTCTCTTTCACGCTTAGATTTCACATCATCATCCTCATATAGCAGCTTCACCTCCTTGGGTGGTAGCACACCGAAGGATAAGGACTTTGCTGAGACCTTGTGGAAATCTACGAGTGCTCCTACCAGAACAGAATCCTCGACATTTCTCAGTACAATGGAAGTGCAAATGGCTGGAGGGGCTGCAGGCGAGGATAGAGTCCAAGCAGTGTGTTCTGAAGAAAATGGATGGCTCTTCTGTGGAATCTATGATGGATTTAATGGGCGTGATGCGGCTGATTTCTTAGCTGGTACTCTCTATGAAAACATCTGTTTTTACCTGCATATGCTGGAGTGGAACAAAAAGAAGCAGCCTGGTTCGTTTAAAAGTACCTTAGAAGGTGAAAATGTCACATTGCATATTGCCCTCCCCGATGATCCTGGCCATTCAAATTCTGAAACGGAACAAGCAAAACTACCCAATTATGTTGATGAAGAATTCACGCAAGAGAATGACAGCTCTGACATAATAAACTGCCTTAATCGTGCCCTGGCCCAAGCAGAAGGCGATTTTATGTGCATGGTGGAGCAGGAAATGGAAGATCGCCCTGATTTGGTGTCTGTTGGATCTTGTGTCTTGGCAATTCTTCTTTATGGAGATCATATCTATGTCCAAAATTTAGGGGATAGTAGGGCAATATTAGCAACAAGCACCATTCAAGAGGAAGGGGTGTTGAAAGCCATCCAGTTAACAGAAACTCATACCGTTGATAACGAGTCAGAGTGCAATAAAGTTTTGGCCGATCACCCTGATGATCCTTCTCCTATCATCTATGGGAGAGTAAAAGGGAAACTGAAGTTAACTCGAGCATTTGGAGTTGGTTATCTTAAAAAGGTCAATGGCGAATTGTTTTTTCTTTTTTATTTGTTTTCTTCAAGTTAATGCTCCTTTACAGAGCTTATATTACTTAACATAAATTATTCCTTTCAATTCCGCAGAGTAAAATGAATGATGTGTTGATGGGGATTCTACGAGTTCGAAATTTGTGCAGTCCTCCCTATGTTTATAATCATCCCTTCACTATGAGTCATAGAGTTTCAGACAAGGATCAATTTGTTGTTTTGGGAAGTGATGGATTGTTTGATTTCTTTAGCAATGATGAAGTTGTGAAGCTTGTGCATCTCTTTATCCAGAACAATCCTTCTGGTGATCCTGCAAAGCACCTGGTTGAACAGCTTGTTCAGAGAGCAGCTGATAATGCTGGTAATTTCTTTTTCCTTTCGATAATTAAATTTTGGAAATTTCTGTGCATATACTTTCTTTAGTCTTAATTTTTCTGTCATATTCATATGCGATCATTGATCTCTCCATTGAATAAAAGATATACCCTTGTGGCATGGTCTGTGCAAAAAATGCAGAAACATTGATATTGCAGAATTTGGACCATTTTAAGAATCTGGGAAGAAGATACGGCCTGCTAATAAGCAAAGCATGCTTGCATATGATATTTCAGATGCTCTTCCCATTGATTGGTGATTATTGAATCATATCATATGATGATGTTAGGCCATTCAGTCTGTTCAAATTCGTTCTGATATCTGAATAAATGTTGTCATTGTGAAGGTTTTAGCACTGAAGATCTGATGAGTATTCCAGCTGGGAGAAGAAGGAAATACCATGACGATGTTACCGTGCTTGTAGTTATACTCGGTAATAAACAACGGACTTCTGCTGCGTCTGCATATCTATAGGTTGGCTGCAAGCATGCACCCGCACCCACCATAGATTCTTCTTGTTATGAAATCTTTGTGGTGACAGATAAAAATAACTGGAGAGCTTTTGGCATGTTGATCATCCCAGTTTGCCAAGTACTTGGTTTTTCCCGATAAATAAAGATTTCCCATGCATCAATCTGGTGGTGGTATTTGTACTGAAGTTAAATAAATTTTTGCAGTAGGTTGTGTGGATTAAGCTCGCAAATTTGAAGCTATGGTCTCAAGTCCACATGGGTGCACGCTGAATTACATTTGCAACGTCTTTCAGATATTGAAAATCAATGTTGCAGCAATTACATAATTAGCACCATGACAAGCATTAGATGGATATAATATTTTATGATTCATGAGAATAAGAAAAGAAAAGCAGTATTATCTTCTTCGGTTAAGACTGGCATACGCCTACCCTTTCCTTTTGCATTGATGAAACAGCCTTTTTTTTTTTACCTTGCTGTTTTAAAAAAATGTTGGTTTTCCTGAACAATTTTTGCTGATGACACATGACTGCAGTCGGTTATTTGATTTGTATCTACCATCTAACAGAAGTAGAAAACCAGGTGATTTTGCTAGATGCAGAGCCTCATGTAACTTGATTTACCATGAGTCTGTTTTAAAAAGATACCCGTCTTCTCTTTGGATAATGGAAATCAGGATTTAATTCTGAGAAAGCTTTAAGCTTTTGAAAACAAGGAGATCTTGTTAACGAGCGACTCCAGCTAGCCTGAAATTGTCCTTTCTCGTGTAAAAATTTGAGCTTGCAATTAGAATAATTAGAAACTATAATTGTGAAGGTGAATGTTGCAGATAAGATTTAGACATGAAATTTGATCAACAATGAATGAAATGTGCTTATCACACAGACAACACAGGTGATAACAGAGTCGATGGCCTCTCTTGCATTCCCGTGATCACTGAAGATATAACTGATCTGGCTTCCAGATTGCAGGAATTCCAATCTTCTCACAGCAAGGCTAGATCATAGCCTTTTCATATTGATAATGAATGCAATCCCCCTATCAACAAAAAGAGAGAGAGCGCATTTGGAATCAAAAGTTCCGCCTTCTGTTATTTCTGATACAATTAACACAGACGCATCTCTGTTTCAGAGTTCATGAGAAGCTGAACATTCCATTCTAAAAAAACACCGATTAAAAAAAAAGAAAAAGAAAAAGTGAAGAGCAGAGCCCATTCCCAAAGGACGGAAAAGGTGAAGAGCAGAGCCCATTCCCAAAGGACTAAGGAAGCAGTTCGTGTCCCAGGAACATGAAGTCACGATTGTTGTTGTGTGTTGGTGAATCGTGGGATCTAATATTTTCTAGAAATTCACTTTCTCCGATCTTCCTTGAATGAGACAAGGCCGTCCCTCCACTTGACTCGAAGAATTGTGCTCTGAAGAGAAAGGAATAGCCATTTTTTTTTGTGTTTGGTGACAATTTTGTGGTGCTAGATTGAAAAGAGAACAAATTGATGTTCTTTATCCTTTATCTTTACAAAAAGGAATCGAAAGGAGAATAATAAATAAAGGAAAGTAAACCATTTTCCTTCGTTTGTGTGCTGAGATAAGAGGGAATTTCGCTGGTCAAGCACTGACCATGCATTCAAAAAAGATAAAAAGGAAGCTAGCGATCATAAGAAGAAAAATAAAATATCCATTAAAGTGAACATGGAGTATATTAATATTTTGAAAAAAAAATTAACTTGAAATTAATTTATTTAATATTTTAAAATTATTTTAATATAATGATATGAAAAATATACTATAAAAAAATAAAAATACATTGCTTACAAAATGCATCTTATTTAAAATTTTATTGAGATTGCACGGATCTCAATTAAATAACGAAATGGTTCAACTTTTTTTTTTTAAAAAAAGAAACAAGCTATGTAATGTTTTATTTTTATTTATTTTTCTATGATATTTGTGTGTTTTCCCAAAAAAAAATACTGTTCTTAAACAATTCATTTAATTTTTTTTAAAATACTTCATTTAAATTAAATATATTGTAACAATAATAATAATTCTAATTCAACCAGTATAATAAAATATTATCAAATAATAAATAATTTTATTCGCAACATAAGATAATGGTTCATTACAGTTTGATAACACAACAACGATAATAGACACCAGAACAGACGCTCAACAGTGACATTTTCTGTTTGAATCGGAGAGAATAACGCCTTAGCAGGTGCTCACTGATGATGGCAGTGACACGCCCTCCTGAAACCATAATCACGCTCTCAGGTATATTATATCAATTACAGGAGTAAAACAGGATGGAAGCAGCTGTGGAGATTAACAGCTTGCAGGGCTTCTTCAGCAAGCAAATATTAATCCAATCATATAAAATGTATCCAGCACCATTATGGTCTCCGACACTAATATTATATGTCTCTGTCTCTCTTGCATTCTGGGGGCATTGAAGGGTATCTTGATCTATCAGTGCAGTAGTTGTAGATGGTATATTTCTGGCGGACCCAGCTGAGCCTCCTGTACTGGAAGGCATCCAGATCTTGGAACTCCTTCTGGTCCCACCATCTTGCACCCTGTGTGGCGCAGAACCTGGCTTCCACGGAGGCCTCGCACCCATCTATGTGGAAACTCCTGTAGGAGGCAATAAACGGTGCCTTGGACCAGTCTGTCTTCTCGAGTCCACCCCTGGTAGCCCAATCATCGGCATTCCATAGGCTGGAGTATATCTTCATTGGCTGGTTGAATGGAAACTTCACTCCCAAATCTTTGCAGTTCTTGAACACTCTGATTGGCACATCATCCACGAGGAACCTGAAGGACACCACTCATGTAATTAACGCACCAGCTTTTACAAAACAGCATTTGATCCATTTTCTCGGAGAGAAATATGACTATACAAGCACGTTGTCAATAACATTCCAGTTGCACTACACTTTATCAAATTGAACTTTATAGGAGTACTGATAATTAAATATAAAATGATTATACAAATGGATTAATACAGCATTAAATATTATGATCGATCAGATTGGATTATACATTATATAACAATATGCTTCGCATGCGAATGATTTGCTTATTTGGGACAGGATGGACCATATCTATATAATAATGTGTCCATTTCACATAATCAAAACACAAAAGGGAAAGAAAGTGTCCACCAACTTAAGAGTTACGTCGGGATAGATCATTGAAAACAAACAATCTTAAGTAAGAAAAGCGACCTCCTTTCACCATGTTTCAACAGAGTCCCCCTAAGGTGGTGGATATGTTTCTTCATTGCCCAACTTTAGAATTTAGACAGAAAGGTTTTAGCAAAAAAGGGTAATTGAACACAAAACTTGTTCTTTCTTTTTCAGGGAATGGAAACTAAGATATGGTTGACCCACCACCCGCCATTGATGTTGCAGTACTCACGTGAAAATTTGATTGGGAGATTATTGAAATTGAATAATTTTGGGATAGCAACATCTTCCTTTCCTTTTTCAGAAGAATTTTAAAGAGGAAGGATCTATATGGCCAATTCGAACTAATTTAAAACCGTAATTTAATTGAGATGAGTGTTAAGACTGGATTGCTTAAACTCCTAAAAGTTAACGCAGAAAGATGAAATAGGAAAATAGACTTACACTATTATGTACATGTTCCATAGGACAGAATAGTAGTGGAATTCCTTGGTTGGGTCAAACCATAGGAAAATCCTCTGTTCTCTATCTCCCTTGCCTCCTGTGAAGACATTTGTCTGCAAAATGTAGGGCTGGCCAGTCCTGTTTCCTAAGAACTCAAAGTCTATCTCGTCATGCTCTGAGTTTTGTGAGGATAGCTGCCAAAGAAACATACAAATAATAATTTTAATGATGATGATGATGATAATAATAATAATAATTATTATTATTAAAGAAAAGATTGATTGAGAAATCGGGACCGATCAATAAAGAAAAATATTTTCTAAAATACCAAGTAAAAATAAAAATGACCAGTCGCAACGTGATGAGAAATGCTTACATAGAAAGCAGTGACTGTTCCAGCTGAGTCACCAGGAACCAACTTCATTTGCATACTGAAATGGCCAAATAAGTATGAACCTTTTGATTGGAAACCAGTACCTTTGCAATATCAAACCCGTTATTGTTAGCAAAATATGCCATCGGACGGTGAAGAGAAAAGTAAAAAATAAAAAGGCAGGGAGAGCTCTATTGAAATGCAATAAATGATAAAGAGCAAAAGTTCATTGATCTGATTATAACACACATTCACAGTCACACACACCTGTGTATTTATCTAAGTGTAGCTGAATCTCATTGCCTCCATTGAAGTACTTAATGTGGTCAAAAGCCCATGTAGGAACATAGTTCCTACCGAACGCCACATCCACTGGCTTCCTCAGGGCAGCTCCCATTGTTCCAGATACCATAACCAGCATGCCAAGAAACAAAGTCCACAGATAAGCAGCAGCCATGTTTCTGCATATTTTCATACAAAATTTAGTTTTTGACACGCATGAGACGTTAAAAGGCGTAAAAAAAATGAAGATACAATTATATTCAAGGTTCTAGAGCGAGCAAGCTAGCAATTAGCATTCTCACCTAAACGTAAAGAGTGATGAAAAGGGAGAGAATTCGACGAGGAGAACGGAGGAGGAGATGCCCTTTAAATAGCGGTTGATTTTCAACTAACATTAAATTATTGATGTGCATGTGGGGGCAAGCTTTTTCATTTGATCCAAAAAAACCATAATAATGGCAGAGGTAACACAGCTAGCTAATACGAGCACCCTATTTTTATGTGATGGTGGTGGAGAAGAGAGGTGCGTTATTTAACTTTTTGCACGTTGGGGTCTGTCGAACTATGTGGTTGTGCTATCGAGCATGCTTGGCGACGAGAGGAGAATGTGCTTTGAAAGTTGGAAACATTTGTGGGTGTTTTTTTTGGCGGGGTTAATGGGAAAGGAAAAAAAACGGTGAAGGTGGACACGTACCGACCACTGGTTAGTTTACCCATTTCCCCCTTTCTGTCTTTCTAAAATGTTAACCTCTGCATCTCTCACCTCAGATATCTGGGCCACCATGTTTATTAAGCTCTTGTCACTGTTTTTTTTTTTTTTGCGCTCTTCGAGGACTGCGCTTTTCTGCTTTTGTCTTCTTATCTAAAGGGCTTTTTTGCTATCGTGACTAAACCCACCGACTCTATTTTTTATTTTATTTCTATAGATTTTTTCTTGAATTTTAAGATATTTTTATTTTTAAAATATATTAAAATAATATTTTATTATTATTTTAAAAAAATTTTAAAATCAGCATATAAAAATAATGTAAAACTATTTAAAAAAATAATAATTTCAAATAAAAAATTTTAATTTTTTTAAATATAAAAATAAATAAATTTTTCATCTAAAAAATACTGCATTCTAAAATGACAAAAACACCTCTACTCCCTTTTATTTATAGACATGTAACTTTCTATACTTGCCAATATCTTATTTGCATGAAAGTTATTGAATAGATTATTTACAGTTTCATGCTTTGTTATTTGCAAAATTAATAAAGGATGTATACAAAATTATTGTATCTGTACTTTTGTAAAAAGTTATTATTTATATTTTTTAAATTTTATTATTTAATATTATGTTGTTTAAAAATTAAATTTTGTAATTTTTTTAATTGAATTATTCTAGTCTCTTGGACTTGATTTTTTTTATTTTAACCTTTAATATTAATTCGGTTAAAAATAGAGTTTTGTAATTTATTTTTATTTATTTTTTATAAAATTATATTGATCTCGTTATCTAAATTACGGATTTAACATATTAGTCCGGGTTGATTTGGGTTATTTAAAAATTGAATTTTATAATTTTTTTCAGCTTCTTTTTTTATAGTTATCATGATTTTATAAATTTAATTTTTTTTCTCTTTAATTTCAACATTCAACATTGAATATATTAGAAATAGAAATTTTTAATTTTATTTTATTTTCTTATAAAGTTATCTTGATTTCACAACTCAAATCATGAGTTTTACATGTTAGCCTGGATTAATTTAAGTTATTTTTTTAATTAATTTTTTATTTCATTATTTAACTTTGAGTTGCTTGAAAATTAAACTATATAACAATATTTTGATTTGTTTTTCATAGAATTATTTCAATGTCATGATTCAAGTTGTAAGTCTGATAAGTTAACCTGAGTAGTTTTATTTTTAAATTTATATTTTTTTTTTAATTTTTACCTTTAACATCAGGTTGGTTATGAGTTGACTTTCATGATTTATTTTAATTTTTTATAAAATTATCATGATTTTATGGCTCAAACCTAAATTTAATATGTTAAATCGAGTTGATGTATAATTTCATGATCTCAATATTTTTTTAAAAAATATTTGTTATATTATTATATCAATATTAAGAAAAACGATATCATTCAATATATATTATATTTTGAATTTATTATTAATTTTTTTATTAAAAAATATATTAACAACACTTAAATATGTTTTATATTAAAAAAACAAATCTGGTATACAACGCCACACTGCAACACCAACAAATTATCTAGTAATAATCTAAAAGAAGAAATTTGTGAAACTTATCATGCCGACTCAACTTGATATCCAAATTTGCCGAACAATTTGGAAAATATTTTAGTGGAATATAGTCGAGGAATGGAAAAACAAGAAGAAATCAAACCAAAAGGTGCCTGTCAAACTGTCCCCGACCCCCGGTGGTCCATGCCGCGGAAAGAGCATCATCATGTGGGTGCATCATTCGTGCTTGACTTTCGGATCGCTTCTTACCAGTCACCACTTCCGTATTCCTGTGTTTTCATTTACTTGAAGCTAGCTTACGTTAATTCCTAACGAGTACAGTTTGAAGCGGCCACGGCTATGTTTATCGTTGCCCTGGCGTATCGTTAATTGGAGGCAATTTATCCTCAATGAAATTCACAAACATATAAATAATCTTCCGAATTCTGTTTTCTGGGTTGATTTATGAAATTTGGGTAATTTTCTGTCCCTTTTACCTTTTCTTATACTCTAGAAATCTGAATCCATCCTATAGGATAGGGGTTGCATATGTAAATATGGTAAATATTTTTTTAAAAAAAAAACACATCAAAATAATATATATATATATATATATATGCATATACATATTTATTTAAATTTTATAAAATTTATTTTTGATATCAAGAAAATAAAAAAATACAAAAAAAATTATTTCAAAGCTTGAAAAAACATTGAAAGAATCTCAAAAACAGGTTGTATGGTAATGTACAACAGGTCCTTTAGACATAGTCATACAAGAATCACTAATTGGATGATGAAAGATATTGATCACTGGCCTAATTTTTTAATTCATCTGACACTTAGATGTTATGTGCTTTATATATATATATTAAATAATTCTATAAAAAGTAAATGGTGTAATTTAAAATGTAATATGATGATCAAACGCAATTATATGTATTATAATTAAAAAAATCAAACATAATCGCAACCAATCCTCAACTATATGATTGTATGATCACAATATTTCAATTTTTTTTTCTTTTTTTTTAATTTACGTGGGGTGTCCGGGTCAGCTTACGTGCACCACGACTAATCCACACGGCCCACTGAACATCCTGCAAGCTCAGTGAACAGGTAAGCACCGCGGGGGTGACAGGCGTGCATAATAAGATTCGAACTCAGGTGCAGAGGAAGAGGACAAGCCCCTCCCACCGCTAGGCCAGAAGCTCACGTGCACAATATTCCAATTTCTTGATCTTGTCTAGTTGGGGCTTGTATTTGAAACCGCTGCATGATAGATGTGAATCGCTAGTTAGAGACCGCAGGAGAGATAATACAGAGCGGGTGGGATTTATCAAACAAATATTGGGCCACAGTTTGTTTGCGATCACTGAATTGAGCTAGTTTTGAGGTGGGTGTGCCTGTGACATTATCATGTGAGGTGGTCTCCGAGGTCTGAACAGAGTCTTCCAGCACATAAGTTACTTAGCTAGTGCCGGCCAGAATATATACTGATCGCCCGCCTGTAAATCTTGACAGGTCTGCAGGGGGGGAGGTTACTGTTACTGTACAATGGATCTTCTGTAAGCATCTCTAAACTGATTCTGAATTGGCCTTTTCCGGGCTTGGTTTTTATCTTGCATATAAAAGTTTATCTTAGAATTATATATAGAAGATTGAGAGCATATATATATATATATATATAAAGACTCGCGAATTTAATTGCAGAAATCATAACAGCAAAAGGGAGGTTCCCGAGAAGGCGACGAACACCGAAACAAAAATGCGGGCACCTAATATTTTGATTTTAGCATATACATTTTCCCGTCTCCTTCGATCTACACAGAGGTTTTGCTTTCGCTTCCTTGTCATATGATGTGACCCTATTTGACCTTAAAAAGCCAATTGACATAAATATTGCACATGGGTTCAGGGATCAATCAAGCAGCAGTTCTATAAATCTCTCGCGGATCATCGTCCAAGCTATAAATGGTCGAGAATGAATGCCATGTCTAAGATAAGGAGGATCTAGTACCGAAAATCTAGAGCAATCTTGCGGTCATACCACGAGGGATACCGGTAGATTTTCCTTTTCCTTTTTATTTTTATCAGAATGTGGATAGAATTTAAATTGTGGTTTTGATGGATTAAAGCACCCGCTTTGTTTATAAAAAAATACTTTTTAATATTTAGTGTTTTCAGTTTAAGAAAAAATTAGTTTTTTTTAACAAAAATACTTTTTTAAACTATAAAGAATAAAATGATATAATTAAACTTTAAAAATATGATGTTATTTATTGATTCTATAAAATTTTATTTTTAATAATTTAATTGTTACATATTTTATTTTAATTTTTTAATTTTATTGCATAAAATTTAATTTTTATATGAATTTTAGTCTTTATTTTATTGATATTGTTTGTTGTGTTTATATTTTTTTATGAAATTTTCTAATAAGACAAACACGACAACAAAACAAATTATTAAGATTTTTCATTTTCAATTAGACATAATTATTCACACTTCTGATAATTATATTTTAAAAGGACATTTAAAAATTCAAATAATAAATGTCCCTGTATTCTAGATTTCTTTTTAAAAAAACCTTTACCTTGATTATTGTTTTTTAATGACAGTACGGAGATGCTCTCCGTTTTATTTATTTCGTCCCTACGCTTGTAATAAGATGATGAAGTAAGTTCCCTAATTTCTCTCTAAAGCGCAGTATTCTAGTTGTAATGTAGCGTAATGCTGCACAGCAATGATTGTAGCCGAACTTGTACTTCCTCCATAAATGAAAGCAATCTTGGGTACTCGCAGTCTGGTGTTCGGGTCCATGCATGATGAACCGAGGAGAACATGAAGGGGTTCACGAGCAACGTGCATTAACTTTTGTGGGCTTTACTTACTGTTTAGACAATCGGAAGGTGCAAGATTTTCGGGTTGCTCATTCCATGCCTGTCCTCTAGATAGGGTGAATTAGCACAGGTGTACATGGAAAAAAAAAAATCTTATTCAACATCAAAAGGACTGTATATCCCGTCGCAAAACTCAAACGATGGCATGCTTGAAGTGAAAACAGCCTTTTGTGTGACATGTTAATTTAACACATTTCTTTCAATTAAGAATATTTATCTAGCTCGAAATGCGAACGCAAGTAGAAGTTCAAACATTATCTTGTGTCGAGCTGATTTATAAGTTTATAAAAGTATACTCTTAGAATTTGAATCTCGGACTGAGATCAAGATCCTATCTCAGGCAATCTTCAAAGGTTTCGGTGAAAAACGAGCTTCATTTCCACGTCTTTGACAAATGGTGTATCTTCTTTTAATCAGTTGTGGCTGAAGCCAGGAAACGTTGTCCAAGGTGATCATCATAGCCATGTTGAAAAAGTGCAGTCAATTTGTTATCACCTGTGGTTTGACTTCGAAAAGACGAGGAACCCGACCTTATAGCAGCCAAAAATGTGAGATTAATATTTTGGCAGGTTGATAATTGAGATTTGGACTAAACATCAATATAATTGTTCGGGTCCAAGAATCTCTCACAGAATGGTCACCATCGTCCGTCAGTTCTTGTGCACAGATATCGAGTTGTAATCAAGATTGGTGGTTGATGTGGCACATCTCTCTGGATAGGAGGTATATGTCAAAAAAAACTTTAAATGCACCTTAGCTGTCCATGAATAATTCATAGCTAGTGCTCTGCATGTAGCTAGCCACCTCGAACCAGATGGCGACTCGGCTCTAATCATGAAGCCTTACAGCTAAGATCAAACCACCTGCAAAAAAGACACGTTTCTGCTCCTGCGTACAGTTAGGCCATCGAACAGACACGTTACTGCTCCTGCGTACAGTTAGGCCATCGAACTCCTTTAAGCATAGACTGACTCAGAGAGAAAGCAGAGAAAAAGGAAGAAGAAATAATAGTCAGGAAACGAAGCAACCTGTAAAGCATAAGTTTTGTCCTGGAGCATTTGAACTGGAAGAGACCAGAAGAGAATGACCCTTGCAAAATTGATTAATTGATTGAGCTATAAATCATAGTAAATGATTCACGATTTATTATCTTTACCGACTGTAAAATCCACAACCATGTTAATTAGAAATCAATTTGTTTGTTTTTATATTTTAAAAATATTTAAAATATTTTTTAAAAATTTTTATGATGTTTTGACGTGTTCTATTATGTATAATTTTTAAAAAATAAAAAATATTATTTTAATATATTTTTAAATAAATATTATTTAAAAAATTATTAGTATTATATTTTTAAAAACCTTTTTAGAGCTAATGATGGATTTTTTTTTTTTTTAAAATATATTTGATTTTGAACAACTTTATGTTATTATTTTTTTTAAAAAAAAATATTTGATTTTGAACAACTTTATGTTATTATTTTCTCATGCAGAAGGTGAGAAAATATAAGAAAAGAAAGAAAAAAAAAGTTAGCATTCGATGCTAAACTCCTAGCCAACTATTTTGAAAATTTAAGAATTTGACAGTACAAAAACTAAAACAATTGAAGCTAAAACAGGGGACAATGCTAAACTTACAAGGGCTAGGATATAGTCTACCCACTCGGACCAACTATATACACAAATAATTTATCTTGATAATTATCAACTGATTAAATACCTGTTTAAAAATATAATTATAATTATTTTTTCAAATATTTTTTTGTACTAAAATGTATCAAAAATGTTCAACACAGCGCTTCGAAACCTTTAAAAAATAGGAGAGATGAAAGATAGAAAAAAGATCACGATCGAGATAGGGTTGTATAACTTCGAATCACAAGAGATTTTGTGTGGTTCGATTTTATAATTTTTTTGGGTCTCAACCATTACGATAAGTTAAGAATACCACGTGCTGTGCTCCATATCTCGGATTCGAGATGACCATGGAACCACCGAGCATGTAGATCAGTTGGTACCAAGCTGTTCTAATTTAATCAAGGTTTTTAGTTTTAACTTGAAAATACAGCTGCATTAAATACTCGACAAGGAAAGTTTTGTCTCGGCTCAAATTTGGATTAGTCAAAGCCCTATATGATTACCAGATACTGGACTGAAAAAACAGAAGATGATCATGGAAGCCAGCAACAGCCTCCAGCATACCATGGAAGCCAGCAACATCCTCCATTCCAAGCGAGGTGACGTCCCCACACTTCTTTTTTTTTTGTTCCTCTTTTTTCAACACACTCCAAAGTTTATTTTGAGTCAAGAGGAGGAGTCACAATGTGGAGAGGCGAGCAAACCATGTATACAAATTTTTTAATGTTTTTATTGATAATTTTTTTATAAATACAAACTTTTATGCAGTTTGACACTATAATGTTTAGCCACAGTACAAACATGAATCCCTTTCCATTATGATGATGCACGTTTTTTTTTTATCAATAATTATTTCCAGCTAATGTATCATTAACAATTAATTACCTACTTCTCCATCAATGAAGTACAAGACACTATTAAATGATATATAGTCACTAATATTTTCACAAATCACTATTCATGCAATTCTCAGGATTAACTGCCGTGAAGAAGATTGATTTGATTAATCTTTAATTCTTCTTTAAACCGTTGAGAAGGCAGCCATTCAGCAAAACACTAGAAAAAAATCATATAACCATCAAATTTTAAATTTATTTGATTAACTCTCACTTAAATTTTCAAATTATTAAACTACAACACTAAAACAATTTGAGTTTCTTATGGTACTTCAACGTTGATATGAATGTAGAAGCATCTTAATTATATTTTTTTAATCCAAATAATAATAACAACTTTGTATCATAACTAAGCTAGTTAGCATATATAACTATGTTTAGACGTTGCAGGTTGAAGAGTTGAGAGAGTCAATATTTTCTTTAAGGCACTAGACAATTTGTATAGATTTTTTTTTAAGGGATGAACAACGTGCTAAGCCTGATCATTTTTTGTCTTTTTTTCTTTTTTTTCTTTGATTTATTTTATTGACAGTCCAAAAAAATTACTATATTTATTTACTTCTCAGTTTTGACATAATTTTTAAATACTATTTATTTATTTTAACAATGTTTTAAGCTATTATATATTTGATATGAAAATCATAATACTAAAAACAAATTATTCATGAAAATTTGATTCAAATGTTTTTTTTTTTAAAATGTTAAATAGATTTTGAATATGATTTTATTGCAGTTATATTTTTTTTAAGCTCACAATCACCCATATGACATTGAGATATTTTTTGTTAATTTGCTTTAATAATTATAATACACACACAATTTAAGTTAAAAACGACTAAAAAAAACAAGAGATATGTTAATAAAAAAATTATCTTGATGAATTTTTTTAAATAATTGTATTTTTGTATTTAATAATTAACAATACCAAAAAAAATTCTCTAAAACCTGCATAATTTGTTTTATGTTTTATTTTTTTCCCCTCCAACATGCATTCAAACTAGTTTAATTTCTAAATCATATAATATTTTTTATATTGTCATTATACATCAAACTTAGTATATAAATCTAACTTGATTTTTTAAGTATAAATCTCTACAAATAAAAAGTCATACATAAAAAATATTACTACTTGATGTCGTGAAAAATGTATTGTATAATTTAAATAATTTGCTGCCATATAAGTGATTTTGTAAAATCATGGCTTAAATTAATCCGTACGATCATATAATTTAAAACAGTAAACTAGCGTGTGACTCGCACCTTGCTTACGGGTTTCTACTGATTTTTTTAATTTAATTTCTTCATTATTGTTTTCGATTATTTTTTACCTCCCATCACCAGCAACATTAAATTCCTTATTTGTTGTTGGTGATTAAGCTTCCTTGATTTCTTTTTTAACAGTCATATAATCTCTTGATTTGTTTTCGAGCTTGGAACGATAAATCTTAGTATAAAAGGATATAGCACTTCCAAGGGAAGTTTTTGAAATATTTTAATTTCTTAAAATATCTCTAAGCTACATTTTTTTCTAAGAATTTTTTTTTTAAAATTTCTTAAACATCATAAAAAAATTAATGGCTAGAATTTCTAAAATCCTCCTGTCCACGCCTTTTAAATTTCCATTTAAATACCATGGGCCTCCTTCTCTAACACTGTTTTTTGGGGAGGCCTATTGTTTCTCCTTTTTTTTTTTTTTGAAGAAAATATTTGGGCTAGATTCAAAGTGTAATAATACGAATCTCTTTTTATCAAATAATATCAAGGCGAACGACCTGGGTGACTGTTATAATGCAAGGGTTGTTTTGATGCAGAAGAAATAGGAGATCCAAAAGCAGCAATGCTGGAACCAAGCCGAACAACTTCAGCAGGCACCCATTAAAACTTCCAAGTTGATATTGACATGATAAGAGTCTTCATTCTTCAGTTTCAAGAGAAGAAGAGGTAGAAGAAGAAGAAGAAGAAGAAGAATAAAACGAAGAAAGAAAGAATGCTTCTTGTTTCACTTGAGCAACCATTTTCAACTCCCAATGAAGCTCATTCGAGGCCTCTCCTCCTTACATCAACGCAACCCTTGTACAGGTAATCTCAAATTCAACATCTCTAATAACTTCAGCTGCGTCTCTATTCCAGTGAGATGGACCAGGTTACTTGCAATGGAGCAGTCTGTTCAATCATTCTCCTTGCTGTTGGCATCATCATCTTCCTTAGGGCATTCCTTCATTATTTATCGTCTCCTTCCTTGGCTTATGATAACATGATGTAAGATTTGGCTCGCATAAATGAGATAATAGACTCATAAATGATTTAATGACTATCAATGCTAAAGTTTTATTGATTAATTTAAGTAATTTTGTATTCAGTAACTGCATAATTGATATGTGATGTCAATTCAGAAATAATTCTCTATGTACCTTACAACTTTAACTCTTATTCCATAAAAAACACATAAAGAATTAAGGATTATTTTATCAATTTAATATCATGATTTTGCATGTTATGAATCAAGCCATGCTTTCTTCGAATAATTACTTCCAAGTGGAAATCATGAATTTATAAGATCATAAACATTATATTTTATATTTAATCGTTAATGGTTACTATAAAACAATTGCTAACACAACCTGGTACGCGCTTATCAAAATCTTTGCTTCTATTTGCGAGATTGTGTAAATAATAGAACAACATTGCATGATTAATTTGTTTCCATACCTTATTAGGAGGAGTGGAGAATAATTGAACTGCATCCTTCCCATCTTTAAAGCTTTGAATCCCATGAAAAAACATTTGCAACATATAACGGTTGTATTTCTAGGAATTAGATGGTAAATGTTTCTTTTTAAAATCACTTGTTACCTTTTATTATGAGAATTAATTATAATATAATTAATTGAGCCTTGTATTATAGGAAATACTTGTATAGGAATATAATTATATGTAGTGCATTCTATGTTGGTTATCACAACTCTACATGTATAAATATAAGAGGATGGCTGCTGACTTATTAATTGAGCCTTTTATTATACTAAGAAATTCTATCTTATATATTCTTTTCAACCTGGTATCAGAACAATACCTTGGTAGAATTCTTCATGGATCCTATTCACAATCAAACCGCGACTTTCTCTGTTTCTACTGGTATGTCGACCACAC
>NW_011499855.1:2916128-2960858 GCF_000495115.2 Populus euphratica | reverse complement strand
AAGAACCTTATTCTGAGTTTCAATTCAAAAAAAGAAGAAAAAAGGTATTCACAATCAAACCGCGACTTTCTCTGTTTCTATTGGCATGTCGACCACCCCATCTACACCCACGGTTTCGATGGTTTTTCCTCCCCTGTTTCAGTGCATCGACTGTTCCTCCATCAGTGTTCATTATATCACCAATCTCTCTTCTAGTTTCTGAATCAACTGAGACGTCTCTTCCCATAACTATTGCTACTACCATTCCTAGTTTTCATTATAGTGGTGCTGTTGTGATTTCTCTTTTTAACACTCATCAAGTTATCTATTAAAGTTGACCGATAGTAATTTTTTGTATTGAAGAATACAAATGAAACAATACTTATTAGGACATGGGGTCTATGCTTTTTTTTCCGTACTCAAATACCAAGAGAGCATGCATCTACCCATGGAACCGTGTTAAGGCACCCTTACTCAAGTGCAGGCAAAACATTACAACACCAAGAAATCCTTTAATACAGCCATTTCATTTTCCTATGTCATTTATGTATCGACTGCAATGATCTGTTATCTCCCCTAACACTTAGTTACCGAGCCGAAACTACCTTCTTGATGATGCGAAATTGCGGATTTCATTGAAAACCCATATTGCATGAAATGTTCGCTCGAAATCTTGCCAGAGAACCTTATTCTGATGATGACGTACGTGTTTCAATTCAAAAAAAGAAGAAAAAAGGGTAACCTATTTGGGACTTAATCCATAGAATAATCAAAGTGGGTTATTGGCCTCAAACTTGGTTGGGCCAACTAGCTTCGAGACTGAAGTTGCATGCTTGGGCTATCGATTTATGTTGCTTGAGCTCTCTTGTTTTCGTTATTTTCCTTTCACTTTGACGATTTACGAAGTGTCAACATTAGTTTACAACCTGGACGCTTCCTATAACAAGCTCGTCTCTATTCCTTGCTAGACGAGGGGATGCACAGCTGGGAAAAGAAAAGAGATTTTTAATCCTTGACTTTTGGGATCGATAAATAGAAAGTCATTCAGAAAATTTATTATGGAAGGTGCTACCAACCCCTTTGAGTTTCCATTTAGAACAGCGTTCCGAATATTTTTAAATCAACGTTATGCGTAAAAATATCAATTTGATTCATTCAACGTACACCGGTAGGGAATTTTTATTTGCTCAAGGATGGAGCTAATTTGACGTCAAATCTATCCTAAAAATCACTTTTCAGCTCCTAAATTTACAGGATGTATTTCTTTTATAACTAATTTAAAAGAAGTATTAATTTACTCTTTGTTAAAAACATTACCAAATTTATAGAAACATTATTTTGAGATGCCTTCTAAGAAGATTCACACATAACTTTAATGGGATTTGAGAAGTGGATTTTTATTAGATGCATCAATCGAAAATTGAAAGAGTTATCTAAAATATCTCATCCATTTTTTGAAAACACTATTGACATGATCCATAAATATCTTAGAAGTGTTTATAACTGTGGTAGTTGTTACTTTTTTTAAATATATTAAAATAATTTTTTTATTTTTTAAAAAATATTTTTAACATAACACATCCCAAAAAATTAAAACATAAAACAACATTAAATTTTGACAAAGCACTGTTTAGACAGCGTCAAAAGCAGTGCAAGTCAGTATCCTCATTCTAACACATTCCAAATAAAAAACAGCCACTTGCACATTTACGCATGCTATTATTGGTCCAAGTTTCCACAGCGACATCAGTTTGATTTTTGGACCTTCTTCAATGGAAGATAGCGGATCCGCGTTTTGAGAAACAAGACGACCAGTACATAAGTCGGTCAACTGATTCCCACTGCCTTGCTTGTGGCTGAAGAAGGAGCTCTTGACAAATTTCACCAATTTTAGGCTTTCCCATTTTAAAACCTCTATAATCTAATCCCCTCACATCTTGGATTTGATTTGAAAGTAACACGCTTGTTTGCGCATGCCTATAGTTCAAGTTGACCACTTCATCTTAGCGATTCTGATTCACACCGAGTAAGAAGGGTAGCAATTAGATCAAATTGCCTGGCTTCTGCGTGCACATGTCTATTTCTGTTAGCAATGGCAATTCCTTTGGCCATAAGATCGAAAAGCAAAGCCACCGGCGCTTAATAAAATAAATATGTTGCGTAACATCACCGTCAATTTTGTTTTCACACCCAATTAAACCACTAATTGGCTAACATATTTCTCCTCTCAATGGAACTGAGGATTACTGAAAGAATTCAAGGCTTTGATAGATACTTTGAAGAAGAGCTGTTATCACATCCCACACTTTACTAATTGTGCTGGCGTTGTAATTTTTCTCATTATTTCCTAGTTCCTAGTTAAATTCGGTGCTCAAAATTTAATTAGTCGTAATATTTCAAAAAATTGAGAATTGCCCTGCCCAATTGGTAGGGGTTGGTTTAACAAAGATATAGTTGTAAAACGCGATGGATCAACCCAAAATTGTAACCGTTGTAGATTAAAGAGGAAAAAAAAAAATCTGATTAATCCGGTCAAAAATCAACCTTTAATCTGTTAACTATTTTAAAAAAAAATTAATCAGATGAAATCAAAGAAAAACCTTATTGCTATTTTGATTTAAAAAAAAAAGGTATCTTGAAAGTTGATCTGGAGCTCCTGATTCAAATTTCAGATCTTGTCTTAAATCAAACCCGGATGGGGTTTTGAACTATGAATCGGGCTGGTGTCTAAACAATCACTTAAGTCTCGTTAGAAGAAAGATAAGGGGACCAGGTCAAACCAACGAACGAGGCATAAACAAATGAAATCGGACAGAGTATGATAATGTAGGATAAAGAAATTAGCAACATCGGAAGGCACGAGCACATGCTTGATTGCAAAAGATGAAAGAGGCACCTACCACAACCATAAGCAAGCCCATTGATCATTTTATGTTGGATTAGTGGCTACATTACTTAAACTTTGTGAGAGCTCTGGAGATGAGTGTTGACCCGTCTCGGAAGCATGATAAACCAGTACGTGTTTGGTCTGTATCTCAAGAACAATTGAATTTGAGATTTGTTTGATGCTACTGTGCAAGAATTGGCCCTATCTTACGAGCATGATAAGTTAGGATGTCTATTGTCCGTATCTCAAGAACATAGCAAGTCATAATGTGTTTAGTGTATGGAAATGAAGATAATTTTGGGCATCTATGCACCTGAGCGTTCTAATATTAATAATTTGAAGTTTCAAGTTTTTGGATTACATGATGATAAAGTTTATTTTCATTTGGTTGTTATGGATCATTATTACTCTGGTCACGATGAATTTTTTTTCTTCTTTTTATTTTCTTTTTGTGCTATATTGTACGAGGAATTGTGAATAAATCTGTAGATCTAATTTATTTTAGAAATTAGAGATTAATTTAGTACCTGTTTAGTATTTTAGTATTGTATCGAGATTGAACCTTTGTTAAAATTTAAATTTTATTTTGCTTTAAATTATATTTTAATATTTTTAAATTGTTTTGATATGTTATTGTTAAAAATAAATTTTAAAAATAAAAATTACTTTTAAAAATAATTTTTATTACATTTTCGAAACATAAATATAAATAGTGATTTTTTTTTATCACATTTTCGAAACATAAATATAAATAGTGATGGTTTCCATTTTTTGGAAATCTAGAAGACATGCCAAAAATTAAAAGACATCCGTTATTGCAGTGTCCAAGGAAGGTGGCTATGTGAACATGCAGTGTGTGTGTGTTTAATATATTAAGACTAACAACTGTCGTTTTAATTTTTTTTACAATTCAAGAGTGGACTTTACCAGCTAATTAGGTTCTTAAACTACCATTATATTATATGCATATAGTTTGTCTACTCTTTCCGTAATTCACTATTATCAATCAACCCCGCTAGCTAAGTGCAGTCACTATAATTCAATTCAATGCAGAATCTTTGGTGAAGATACAAGTAATTCCTGGATGTAGATTTTATTTACAGCTAGCGCAAGTTAGATGAGTAAAAAAAGACCAAAAGTTGAAAATAATAGGGGTGGTCGTTGATGATAATGTGACCAGCATACCTTTCCTACGAGCTTCGTCGTATTTGCGTATGCGAGTGCATGTGCAATAAAACATTTAAATGGATAGGAAAGCAACCTTCTTCAATTCTTCTTACATTCCGGCGTGTATATATATTCGGTTCCTCTTCCCTCAAATTTCTATCAAAAGCAAATTTTCTACGCCAACCAACTTTCGGTTTACAATTAATATTTTCCTTCTCGGCCGTTTCTCTTTAAAACCATTTGGTGTTAGCAAAAGTTTTGCAGGATAAGTGAAGTTAATCAAAATGATCAGAGGCGAGGACTCGAGGGGTGCTTATTCTGAGAACAACTCGGACACAGAAAGCGTAGCAAGCGACAAAACAGCTTTTAGCGGGCCATTAGGATCAGGAGGAGGAGGACCTCTCAATAAAAAACGTTCTTCAAGGAAGAGCGCGAGGTTCAATATTCCTCCTGAAACCATTATAAATCCCGGTGTTCCTGATGATCCATCTTCCTATGTAGAGATTACTTTGGATATTCATGAAGATTCTGTGGCAGTTCACAGCGTTCAGGGAGCAAATGAGGATCCCGAATTGACTCTGCTGGCGAAGACTGCGCTGGAGGGTAACAATTCCTCTTCGCTGCGGTCTTCGCTGTTTAGGAACACATCATCCAGAATCAGACAGGTCTCTCAGGAGCTAAGACGTTTTGCTTCTTTATCAAGAAGGACATCTACTAGACGGTTTGATAGGAATAAGTCAGCTGCTGCTCATGCCTTGAAGGGACTTAAGTTCATTACCACCAAAACTGGAAATGGGTGGCCTGCTGTTGAGAAGCGATTTCAAGAACTTACTGCTTCTACCAGTGGCCTACTTCCCTGTTCCTTGTTTGGAGAATGCATAGGTAAGTACCCTTTTCGGCTATTGATTTTCTCGTTAATCTCCTGCTTCAATTAACTGTGATGCTAATTATTGACCACCATATTTATACACGACAGGTATGAACAAGGACTCTAAGGAATTTGCCGGAGAATTATTTCGTGCACTTGCTCGGAGACTTAATATAAATAGTGATTTAATTAACAAGGCACAGCTTAGACAATTCTGGGATCAAATTTCCGATGAAAGCTTTGACTCCAGGCTCCAGATCTTCTTTGACATGTATACTTTCAATTAACATTGCGTTCTTTTAATATTGATTGAGCACTTTTTATCCTTCGGGATTGCCGCCTGTCTTGTTGCCTGCTCTAAAGTGCTTAATATTGATAATATGTGCAGGGTTGATAAAGATGCTGATGGAAGAATAGCAGAAGAGGAAGTTTTGGAAGTAAGCGATCAAATGAATATTTTAATAGTGTATTATTGGTTGTTTTTTAAAATATATTAAAATAATATTTTTTATTTTTAAGATTTATTTTTTCTATAAACACAATTTTAAAATATTTAATTTAAAGAAAAAAAATCAAATTCTAGCACCGTTCAAACTCTGAAAAAAAAAATAATAACTTTTTTCTTTTTAAATGAGGTGAACAGAATGAATTAATTTTGGTTGATCTAACGACTTTATTTCTTAAATAACATTATTAGTTGTGGTTGACCGGATCAAATTTATTTGTAGATTATCACTCTAAGTGCTTCTGCAAACAAGCTTTCCAACATTCAGAAACAAGCCAAGGAGTATGCAGCACTAATCATGGAAGAATTAGACCCAGATAATGCTGGATATATCATGGTACAGTACATAAAAGTGTAATTAAACAATCATATAGGTTCATTGATCTTTCCGGGCACAATTAATTTCTTGTTTTGGTGGCTATAAACAGATTTATAACTTGGAAACACTATTATTGCAAGCTCCAAACCAATCCGTCAGAGGTGGAGATAGCAAAGTTCTGAGTCAATTATTGAGCCAAAAGCTGAAGCCCACACAAGAAAACAATCCATTAAAGAGATGGTACCAAAAGATGAGGTACTTTTTGATGGATAATTGGCAGAGAGTTTGGATATTGATTTTGTGGATGGGAATCGTCGCTGGTTTATTTACTTACAAGTTCATACAATATCGGCACAAGGCCGCATATGATGTGATGGGCTATTGCGTTTGTGTTGCCAAAGGAGGGGCAGAGACCCTTAAATTCAATATGGCCTTGATTTTACTACCAGTCTGCCGGAATACCATCACTTGGCTCAGAAACAAGACCAAATTGGGTGTTGCTGTGCCCTTTGATGACAATCTGAATTTCCATAAGGTAACGAGACTTCTGTATTCCCTGTATTTGAGAAGTCTGCGTGATCTTAAAAATCTAATAATACTTGCTATAAATTTGTTCAGGTTATTGCAGTAGGAATTGCCATTGGAATTGGATTACATGCAGGGGCTCATATAACGTGTGATTTTCCACGACTTCTTCATGCCACTGAAGAAGAATACGAGCCTATGAAACAATACTTTGGAGACGATCAGCCTGAAAACTACTGGTGGTTTTTGAAAGGTGTGGAGGGGGTCACAGGCGTTGTAATGGTAGTGCTAATGGCCATCGCATTCACATTAGCCACGCCTTGGTTTCGGCGTAACAGACTCAACCTGCCTAAACCTCTCAAGAAACTCACTGGTTTCAATGCATTCTGGTATTCCCACCATCTGTTCGTTATTGTCTACACTCTCCTTGTTGTCCATGGAATGTACCTGTACCTCACAAAGACATGGTATCAGAAAACGGTCAGTGCTTCACTCCTCCCTTTCTTTGCAACTAAAATCATGAATTTGCTTCCTTTTGACCTTTCAGATATTTCTTGTACATTTACAATCGATTTCCATTTTCTCTTGAGTGCTACAGACATGGATGTATATAGCAGTACCGGTTATTCTTTATGCATGTGAAAGGTTGATCAGGGCTTTTAGATCAAGCATCAGAGCCGTTAAGATCCTCAAGGTCTAATTCAATGAAGTCTCTATGAATTGATCAGTACTCATTTTCAAATTCCAGTACTGGCAAACTTGTACTAAAGACCACTATTTTTTCATGAACACTTTATTAGGTTGCCGTCTATCCGGGAAACGTCCTGGCATTGCACATGTCAAAGCCCCAAGGATTCAAATACAAGAGTGGGCAGTACATGTTTGTCAACTGCGCTGCAGTTTCTCCATTTGAATGGTAAGAATCTAATTTCTGAGGCAGATAGCTAGCCAGCGCCCACTTCTGCCCAAGAAATCCAATTACTTTGGCCTTCGACACTAACGCATGGTAATTGGTATGAACACAGGCACCCATTTTCTATCACTTCAGCACCAGGAGATGACTACCTTAGCGTGCACATTCGAACACTCGGTGATTGGACGAGGCAACTCAAAACTGTTTTCTCCGAGGTCTGTCGTTAGCTACATTTATATATGCTGCATTCCAAACCAAATTCCCTTCTTGTTTGGTTCTGAACAATCTCTTATGTTTTCAATGTTTGTTAGGTTTGTCAGCCTCCAACTGCTGGGAAGAGTGGATTGCTCAGAGCTGATATGCAAGGAGGAAACAATCGTAGGTAATTAATTATGATATCCAACCAAACTTCTTCTATAGTTACTCTTTTCTTTTCTTTTCTTTTAGAACTGGTGCCAGTTTCATTTATGTGAGGTTTGTGCATTGTCTCATTTGGAGAGCTCCGAATATTATTAGGCCAGGGATGCTCATTAATTTTTAGTCCTTGAAACTCTCCTTTTCCCCCTTAATTTTCTTTAGGAGTATCTAACTCTTTAAATATATTTAATTACGATGTACTATATGCATAATAAGATATAGTTTTAAAATTCGATGTAGTTCAGTAGGTGAATTCGATAATTTAGTTGAGATGGTTAAAAATTTAATTATAATTCATTAGCTATTTATTTTTTCAAATAAAAAAGAACTTGCTTTAATTTATAAAAATAAAAATAAAAAATTTGAATTAATTCAGATCTTAAATGGGATTGATTATCAAACTAGATTTAAAAACTCTGATCTATAAGGTGTTGAATTGATAATAAGCAGTCACTTGGATTGATCATTTAGTTTTTACACTGAGTATGCTATTAAAATCATATATATATATATATATATATATATATATACACTTTTGACTAAAATCTGTCAGTGATTCAATCGATGGCATGATCATCGATAATAGTAGCACAATTTTTTTGCCTTGAGCATTTCATTGACAAGGGGCGATTAAATAAATGTACAGCATTCCCAAGATATTAGTTGATGGTCCATTTGGAGCTCCGGCACAAGACTACAAGAAATATGATGTGGTGCTACTAGTAGGGCTTGGGATCGGAGCCACCCCTATGATCAGCATAGTCAAGGACATTATCAACAACATGAAAATCAAGGATAAGGATGAAGGGAATAATGGAGCCTTGGATGCGTTGGAAAGTGGCAGAACAACGCCTAATAAGAACAACAAGATTAATAGCAAGAGTTTCAAAACAAGAAAAGCATACTTCTATTGGGTCACAAGGGAACAGGGTTCCTTTGAGTGGTTCAAAGGGATAATGAATGAGGTGGCAGAGATGGATGACAAGCAGGTGATAGAATTGCACAACTACTGCACAAGTGTATACGAAGAAGGCGATGCAAGGTCAGCTCTCATTGCCATGCTCCAGTCGCTACACCACGCCAAGAGTGGCGTGGATGTGGTTTCAGGCACACGGGTCAAATCCCACTTTGCCAAACCCAACTGGCGACAAGTCTACAAGAAGATCGCCCTCCAGCATCCAGATTCTCGAATTGGTCAGTTCTGCTAACCTAGCTCACCTACTTTTTGCCGGGCCTTTGATTTTCTCTTCTTTTTGTCCACGGAACTAAGGAAATATTACTAACTAAACAACTTCGTGTGTAAAATCATGTGCAGGAGTTTTCTACTGTGGGGCACCAGCACCCACGAATGAGCTAAGGCAATTAGCTCTAGCCTTCTCTCGCAAGACCTCTACAAAGTTCGATTTCCATAAAGAGAACTTTTAAGGCAGGAAAAGTAGAAGAAGATTTACATGTATATGTACACACACAAGCAAGGCATTGACTTTTCTTTTAATATCGTAATGTTGCTGAGTGGTGAAACGTCACGACGCCGTCAGCACCCAATTGCATATAGTACCTTTCTTTCTAGAATGATTTTTGTTAGGTACACAAAACTCACGGATAAGACTTCCATAACAATTGTTCTTGGATTCGGATTAAAATTGATTTTATACTTAAAATATCCTCTCTCAATAACACAAGCAGCCTTTTACTTTAAAAAGTATCACTTCTTTTATTTTTTATTTTTTATTTTTTATTTTTTAATATAAGCTGAGACATATTTAACAACATGCTTTTATAAAAATCACATTTCCCTCTTAAAAGTCAGGAATTATATAATATTAACCAAATATTATTTTGTTGTTTTCTTTTAAAGTAAAATAGTTATTAAAAACTAGAAAATCATAAGGACAACAAACAAGCTCTTATTCTTTTTATTCGCACCATGTTATCTGTGTTGTCCTTGTAACCGGTGGGTTTTTCTTAAATGTTCAACGTATAAGCAACCTAATTTCTTGAAGTATAAATGACTGCATTTGTGTGTGCGCGCGTGTGTGCAATTCGCATATTAGGAAAGAAAAAAAATCCAACCGGTCTTGGTGTCATTTTCTCGGATGGTGCTTTCATCTGATCCTTACTATCTTTTTGTCTTCTTCTTCGAAATTTGATCTCTTCTAATCTCTCGGTTAGGCAGGATATTAAAAGAATCATTTCTTTATGTGCGAAAGTTTTTTAAATTTAAAAGTAGTATAGATTTATGTTATATTAATTTTAATTTTTATAAAATAAATAAAAATAATAAAATTTTAACTCTTGATTATTTAGTTAATAAAACTTTAATATCATATTAAAAAATAACTTTATTTAATTACTTAAATTATTAAATGAGATCACAAGATATAATTTATATTATTTTATAACACTTCTAAAATTATTTTTCTAAAAATTTTATAATCAATTAGGATTTATTTTTAATTCTATCATAATTTTGCTAGTATTTTTCTTGAATATACACAAAGTATTAATCTCATGAAACATTGTTGTTTTTGGAGATATATTTTTGAGACAATAAAAACTATTATCCAGTAAAGATTTTCCTGAGAGATCTCTTTGTATGGCAAGAACTCCATCGCACATACTAAATAATATATGAAGAAATAACCCTTAATTAATGTGAGCTATATACCGGTAAAAATTGTATAAACGAAGGTATTTATTTTCAAACAACCAAGGTTTCTGCTGCGTTTACAATAAGACAGCACTGACACAACTGTTTGTTTGGTCAAAATATAATTTATCTTATTTTATTTTATATTTTAATATTTATTAAATAAATAAAAATAATAAGATTTAATTTTGTAATTATTTAATTATTAAAATTTTGATATCATATTAAAAAATTATTTCAACCTAATAACTTAAAATATTAGGTGAGGTTTTAGAAAATAATTTATATTATTTTCTAACGTGTTTTAATATAATCAGTACTAGAAAATTGATAAATACAAATGAAAATACCGAGAGAATATTTTTGTAGGTAAATTTCTAACAAATTTTACCACCAGACATATATTCTCGGTATATACTGAGGAAATTACAGTGGGAAAAAAATTTAAACAATGTAAAAAAAAATGATATGTTACTTTTTACCGACAGAATAAATTCCGTAGGTAAAATGTCAACACTATTCATTATGTTAATTACAGACAAAATCATCAACGAAAAATTCCGTTGGTATTTTTCGAAGAGCTCTGGAACTGTTTACTCCTCAATTGCACTCTTAATTATATATATATAAAAAAACAAACTCACTAACGGATTAAAAAGTTGTCGGTGTTATTTGGTGGGTTTTTTAAAAAATTTGATCATATTAAATATTTAAATTAAATATTATAGATGAAATTACTGATGGATTGAAAAGCCATCGGTGATATTAGTTTATAAAATTTTTTATTAAATTAAAATTTTAAATTAAATATTACTGATAGAATATTTAAAAATATTAATATTTGTCAGTAAAACTGTCGGTAAATCACCTCAATAAAAATCTATAAACTCTAATTTCACAACAAACAAGGCTTGTTTTTTCTTCTTTTTCTTCTTTCCCACATGTAAAAAACATCAATATTTTTTTCTTTTCTTTTTTTTTCTTGACTCCTTTTCTTCTCTTCCATGCTTAAGTATGCACTTTTTTCTTCTTTTTTTTTTAATTAATATACTTTATGATTTTTTTCTCTTCTTAGCTTTACTTGTAACTACATTAAGATATGATTATTTTTTTTTGAGTTTTTGTTTTCACCATATTATTTTTTATTTTTCTATTCTTAATAATTATATGAATATTGTTGTAGGATTTTTTTTTCTATATGGAATCATATTTTAGTTGATTTATTTATAGAATTTTTAAATTTTTAGCAATTGCAACTTTATTTTTTTCATATGAATTTTTTTAGTTGAATTTATTTTTTCTTGTTATTTATGTTGCAAATTTGTTTGAGTTGATATTTTTTTTTCAAGTGTTTTAAGTATTATAGAGTATTGATTTATATTAATTTAATTATTTTATAGTTTTTTAAAATAGATTTTTTACAAATATTTTTAAATAATTACCAACAGAATTACATAAAATTTACAAGGAAAAATACTGACAGAATAAAGTGAATAATTTTTTTTGCATACTTTTTTATTGATAAAATAATTTTTTTATCATCAACAAAATTATTAACTGATGAAAAATTAGTGATATAATATTTTTATTAATAAATTAATTAACAATGAAATGACAGTACAAATATCATCACAGCATGAATGAAGTCTATAGACGTAAGAAAATCTTTACATTTTCCGCGCTATATGAATCAATCAAGCTTGAATGCAACTCCTCTGACTCGGGAAAATCGGCTTGGATACAAAGTTCCGAGTGCTTTTTTAATCTTTTTTAGATAAGAAATAGACGAATTGCAGAAATATTCAAAGAATACAGGCATGCAAAGAGAAATTGAACAGGAAATTTATGTGCAGAGCTATTATTATTTGAATTCATTGCATTTGCATGATTAATTAACAGTTTTTTGGTAAGCACGACGTGCGTGGCAGGTTAGAAACTTGGAAGGTCTTCTTTCAGCCTCCTTAATCAGAATTTTCCAGCATCGTGATAATTTTGAATTAGACCATCGAAAATGGGGTAGGTGATCATTGACTTTTCTTCATATATTTCGATGAAGAGATGGAGCGGTCTATTTGCATGACTAGTTTGACTCCAGGCATGTCCAGCTCCAAGGCTCTAACTTAAACTCACATTTTATCTGTTTATTTATTTATTTATATGAGATAGTTTTTATTTACCTTTTGCAAGAAAAAAAATCCATCAAAATTAACTCATCAGAGTAGTTTAAAAGATAACAAAAAATATCCATCAAAATTAAGTCCATGCACACTCCTGCTTACTGGCTTGCGCGCTACATTCCAATAGATAGCCTGATATGTGCATGATGATGAAAAGATAAAAAAAAAAATACTCTAAAAGATATTTTAAAGATTTTTTTCTTTAAGACAATTAAATAATTTTATTGTGCTAAAATATTAAAAAGACTAAAAAGTCATTGAATATCAATTTTATCTATTTTTTATTTTAGGGGTAGCTAAGTAATTTTACTGTGCAGAAAACTAAAAAACTATTATACTCCCATATAATTTGGAAACGACAATCAAATCTGGGGAAAAAATTGTTTTATGTTATGTTTAGTTTAAAAGTTTTATTATTAAAGAGTAAATTCATATTCATATTATTATAATAAATAGTATTTCATAACCAGGCAGACAATAATTTTCTTTGGAGATGTTTTTTTTTCTTTTTGTCAATTTGAAATATATTATATGATTTGCATAAGAGTTATTTACATGAATCTAAGTGGATGGCAGATAAAGTGAAAACATATATAATTGAATATTATCAATGCACTTTAAGCTCAAATGATTCTGGGATTTTTATAGTTATCGAGAAGTCATGGGTTTAATTATTAACAACAATAAGAATACCGAACTTATTTGCACCCATACAGAAAAGATTTCAAAGCAAGTAATATTAATTAAAAGAATTTTCTTGATAAATGTAGTTTAAAAGTTTTTTTAGGTATTTTCCCAAATTTGATATTATAATTAATTGTTGAATCTAGGGATTGATAGTATCAATAAAGTTTTTTCTGTGATTTCAGAGGTACAAAGTCCAAGCAATTAAGTCACAATGGACCTCAATTTCAATAAAAGACATCTACGATCATGTTGCCTCTAGACACTGTCGGTTGTTGCCTCTTTTCTACCTCGTTCATAGGCTGGTCAATTGACTCTCTCAGCCCCCTTTGTTTAAAGTCCTTGCTGCCCTCAGCTAGACTTGCATTTCCATGTGTCTGGTCGGCTGCAACCTAACATGTAGGAAGATATTCACATAGGATGCCCGATTCGTTACCTGGTTGAATCATTGGCCGAAGAAAAAAATGGAAATAATTATTAACATCCAAGGAAGCCTTCAAATTAAAAACATGCTGGGAAGCTAGGCAACTGGGAGCCATTTTTCACGATTCGGCGATCGAGTAGAGTCACCTACTCCGAGCTATGTTATCTTTCGAAGTCGCTGAAATTAGAATTTTCAACCGTCAACAATCTCGCTCCCCTTTATTACAAGACGAAGACGAAATACAGCACGACATGAATTGTAGTGGTTAATTGTTGAATATCTCTAACCTAAATATTCCTTCCTAAATCTTAATATCAACGATCAAAGAAATCTTTTCGGGTGTCGTAGATCATTCAAATTCAGCACTATTTTTTAAGACCGAAGACACATGGCTAGGATTATAACTATGGTAGCGTTTATTATTGTAATGATGTTTATTTTTAAAAAATTATTTTTAATATTAATACATTAAAATTATTAAATAAATAAATAATTAATTAATTTTAAACAAAAAAAATTTAAGTTCTTGCCTAACAATATTTAGGCTCCCTTCCCCACTCTATCTAAAGCTAAGATGATTATTAAAGGAGAGTTTAAGAATGTATTTAAAACTATTTTTAAAAGTGGTTTTTACATTAAAAAAATAATTAGTTTTTAATATGTTTTAAAATATAAAAATTATATTAAAAAAACACTAACTCCACAATCTCAAAACACACGTTAGAGCATATCATCGCTGAGGATGGCTAACTTGAACCTAGAGGATTAGAATTACGAGAAATCTGCTGATATCTATGACGGACCACGGATCACCATGAGTGTGCCTGCCAGCTATACAATAACTGCTATTACCCAAAGATGATTTCATTTTCATTCCTAATATCTGCTGATAAATTGTAGATTCAATCCCGAAAGTAAGTAAATCATTCTCTTCATGAGATTTTTAAACATCAATTCCTTTGAGATGGCTTAAATATATATCGGAGGCCTCCCCAGGTTCGGAGGGGGCTTATTTTACAGGTTCGTGGCCCGACATCAAATCCATTACAGCTCAAAAGCCCAAAAGACCTAGAGACAGGAAGAAACAGGACATCCTAATAGAGATTTTTTCCCAAATTTATTTTCGAGAAAGTTTCAAGAATTTATTAGCAGAACCAGAAAAAAATAATTGTTTCAAGTGTGATTCAAAATTGTTAATAAGTTAATGTAGCAAGAAGTAATCGTGTTTGTCAAGGAGCAGCTGAGATGGGATTCAGATTTACGATTTCATGGAAATAATATTTTAATGCTGTCCTCCATGTGATTAAGATGGTGAAGATAATAATAATGATAATAATAATAAGTTATCCATTCATTGTTGCCTGTAAGATCAAATTTCACCATTGATGGATTTCATCCAATCTATTTTCAAGTAGCAGCTTTAATATTTATGCAGTAAACATAAAAATCGGAGCTTGCTACTTCAAAAATAATTCAATGCAATCTTAACTTGCAATGGTTAAGATGGCTTCTTCAAGCCATATCCAGATCATTCATGAAAAATCAATAGAGCTATCCGAGCTCCTCTAGCTTCCCAAAACAGGAATTTTTTCAACAAACCAAGCAGGCAAGCTAGTTCCTTCTCATTGTGAGATTAAACTGGGAAATGGGCTGCATTACTAGAGTCGATTGATGGAAGATTTCATCATACAAAACTGAAAAACGCCAGACCCTTCCAAAATAACTAATAAAAGCACCAAACGTTTTTCCCATCCCTTTATGATAGTTTTCCTTTCTTGAATTTTGTTCAGCAGCTTTCCCATGCATGTCAAATTTCATTGTCGTATAGTTAGATTAAAAAAAGGTTATTCAATCCATTTGAGTTTATTACTCAATTTATAAATTTAACATATTAAATCAAGTCAATAAAAAACATTATTATTTCAACATGTTAAAAAAAAAAGGTTATGGCAACATCATCCCGAATTTTTTTACTTTGTAATATCAAATTTAATTTTAATTAGATTATATTATGTTTTTTTTTACTTTGTGATATCAAATTAAATTTTAATTAGATTAGCTCCCATCTAAATTAATTTGAAACCGCAGTTAGTTAATAAACCCCAGTTAGTTAATGGCTCAATTTAAGAAGTCTCTAAATTAGGTAAGGCCAGGTTTTGGAGCACTGCAAAAAATTTGTCCATTGCAATAGGGATGTTCTTTAAATTTTTTTAATACATCTGAATCTGGCTATCATTTTCTTAAAAACAATTATTTTTTTAATAAAATTTTAATTATTGATCTTCTTAAAAAAAAACATATTATCATGTAATTAAATAAAAAAATTAAAAAATACTTTAATTTATATTTATCTCTCAACTAACAATTTTGTTAACATTTAATAATACCTTTAATTCTCCATTTTTTTTATTAAACAAACTTTTAAGATTTTAAACTCGCAATAAATTTTTTTTTTGCTACATCGGCAATAGCTATATTTTTTTCGAAAGAGAGCAGGTCCATAGACTAATTCAGTGAAAAGGCAACTAATCAATTGAGTGGGCTAAACATATTTTTTAGGGCAATTTTTTTTTTTTTTTTTTGCTAGAAACCATAACAGTACTAAACGCTCACAAGTCATAACCCTTCATCCAGATCTCTCCTACGTACTCACGGATTCAATAATATGGCCGAGCAGTTTAAAAACATTAACAAGTTCCTGCTATAATCAGACACAATCTGTTTTTTATCGGGGGCTATAAGCATTGCTTTCTCGTTCTTTCTTTCCTTTAATTTAAGAGGCTGAAGATATTACAGCAGAGTTACTTTCTTGATTATATTTTAGTCCCCCATGTATACATGGGTGGAAAAGTTATGTTACAACATAATAAATTGATTAAACCCCAATTCAAGATTTCAAAGGCCATGAGTTGTAGAGATTAGACAAGGTAAAACCTACATGATGGTTTCTACATTCCCACTTGAACCAGAAATTAAAAATTTCAATGAAAGAACAAGCTCCAGATTCCAGTGAATCAACAAGGGCGCTTGAGTGAACAAAAAAAAAGAAAGAAAAGAAAAGAAAAAGGGCAGGGAGTGAAAGGACCAAAAACATTGCTTACCCTATGTCGAAGGGAAAAAAAGAGAACTAAACTGAGGGACTCAATGTTTAACTGAGAAAGAAAGGATATGTATGTGCTCTTAAAAAGCCAAGAATGAGCCAAGCATGCAAAATAATGGCCCAATATCAACAAAATAAAGCAGCATAACCACACCGAAATTAAACTTCACAGCAGGGAATTTTATCACAGTAATAGATTATGAATACAGCAGAATCACAATATTCCACCGCAAGGTGACTTCATAAAAACAAGTCAGGCAAAGTACAGTACGTGTATCAACAGCATTTTTTTCTCCACAGAAAATTAGAAAACAATATTCAAATCCATGGACTGGGGAAATATGACATGATGCATCAAGAAATGGCCAAAATGTACTGCGTACTGATTAGTTAATTGCTGAGTTTAAGCTATCTATTTTCTAAAGACAACTGAATCATACATTTGTCCAGTTTCTGACATAACATATCCATGTTTCAAGAGAAAGAATGGGATGAATCAGCAGTATTCGAATGCAACCAAAATGGATCAGATATTCTAAATCATTGCTATCAAAGAGGATAAGTACTGATCAAGTAAACAGGCAATATCAGAGTCCTTTATTGACTTTTCCTCAGGCCCTCACTTCCTTTTCTAGTAGAAAAGGTCTGATGCGAATCAACATCACAAGAGCCGGGAGTACAATCACTGGCAGAGGATTCCACCATAGTTATATCAGTCGAGTACTTTTTGATCCTCAAGGAAATAAGGATGCTTGATACTATCCCAAGTACGGGAAATAGGTAAGACCAAACCTGAGATTTTTTAGAGCCTGATGCCGAAGCAACAGCAGCACCAGCAAGGCTACCGATGGATGTATTCTGTAGGATCATTGGGAGGCAGCCAATAACTGTAGGGAGTAGAAAATCAATCATGAACCCAACTTTTGTAGCAGCTAGAGCATAGTTTATAACATAGGAGGGCATGGGTGAGAAGCGTGCAAGAAGAACAAATTTCCATCCATCTCGTTCAACTCCTCTGGAAAGGAGATGGAAATATTTGTTACTCTGCACCCACTCCATTGCTGAACTTGAACTCCTGAAAAGTAACCTGAAAAACTTCACAAGCTCAAAGTGGATCCTGAAATTATGTAACACAAAATTGACGTATAGTGAAATAAAAGCTCCTCGCTCCTATGGATATAGAAATATTGCCAAACCAAGTTAAATTTTGTGTTTTTTCTTGTTTGCAATATTCATCAATAATTGCTGCAGGTCTCATAACATGAAACCTAAATCATAATTCAACAAGAAACTTCACTAAGCATATTAATAGGAAGAACACTTCTTAGTGACCTAACTAGGCCTAAACAAAACCAAGTGACAGTATGCTTGACTAGACTCACAACAAGAAGACCTGCAGCTATAAAGCAAAACGACTGAAAAACCAAAGATTTGTAAAAGCACCCTGCATATAGAAATTTATTTCTCATGCTAATAAAGCAAAAAACATAGCCCAACAAAAATCATTCTTTTGAGACATAGAACCTAAGAAGAACTGCCTATTAAAAAGTTGATGACCTGCAATATTAATTTCCATCCAGTTACTGCTTATTCTGACTTTTCACCATTTACAAACTTAGTTTCTCCATTGACAATTAACAGCATCAATGCGCACTGAATTATTTCCCTGATGAGGTACAGATAAATGATGAGCCGTTCTTGAGTGGGAGCATGACATGCCAAGTCCATGTGTGTGCAAGGTACCATCAAGCATGAGTTCAAAGTTACTCGATGACTATGCGAAAGAAAAAGAGCATTAAGAAGTGTAATCACATGCATAAATACAATAGTTGGAAGTCCATGTGTGTGCAAAGTACCATCAAGCATGAGTTCACTGTTACTCAATGACTATGCGAAAGAAAAAGAGCATTAAGAAGTGTAATCACATGCATAAATACAATAGTTTTGGACGAGCATATATTATACACACCGCACCGACTACGATTCACTTTGACCTCTACCACGTCACTTGAAACTGTGAAAAATGTATAAAAAGTTTATCTAAATTAGAAACAAGAGATTGCAGACACGATGGCTCCATGATAATTCGAAGTGGTAACCTGGAAAAGTATCGTATATAAACTTAAAATAATAAGCTGGGATTTTGGCTAAGATGTCCAATAACCCCGAAATTAATACTTTCCAAGTACGAAACTTACCAAGGAATAAACAATGGGATCCAATTGATAGAATTGCAAGAAAATGCGATCAGGAAACAAACCGAATAAAAAGGAATAAACAAATGAAGAAATTTTGAAGTACCTGCCGATCCAGAAGGAAAGAGAGGCACCTAAGAGCTTGGCAGAGAAGACGCATAAAACAGCAGGCAAGAACCCAAATAACAAAGAAGCACCAGCCTCGAAGAAAACAGCGTAAGGCAAGCAGAAAGCGAGAGTGATTGTGTGAATCCCAACGTAAACAGGCATCGCCCATACCCCTAATCGATTTGACCATTCAACAAATAGCTGAAGAGCTGCGTCTTTGTCCCATCCGAATTGTTTGTTCATTTCTCTTGCTATTACTGCTGTCAGCCCAATAACAGCAGCAACTTTCCACCCTTTCCCCATCTCTCTTATTGGCTCTTCTTGCAGTTGGTTCTGCTTTTCTTGATGCCACAAGGCAACTTCCTCTGTTTTGTTGTTGTTGAGTTCCCTCGGGAGACGGCATTAATAGCTCTGTTTTGGGATCATTTTGTGAACAGGAAGCAAAGAGAGGAGAGGCCTGCTTGTTTCTTTCGAGGTTCGTCTTCGCTGGCTTGGTGGTATATGCAGCCTGATGGGTTGGGTTATGGTTCTTTCATGGGCCTTAAACCTCTCCAGAAATTCTTTTCCGAATGCTATTTTCCTTAATCACATGTCATCTTCCCGTGTTCTTTTTATATGTTTATGTCATTTTTTATATTGGTTAATTTTTGGTAAATTAATGGGTTATTATTGTTAGGGAAAATCACCCTCATTGTACTCTAATTTAGTAATTTTTATGCTTATTATCCGTGTTTTAAAAAATGATAATTTACATTCTAAATTTTATTATACACGTAATAATTTTCATCCTAGATCCTTTTATAGTGTAGTCTATATTAGACGTCACAATCATATAAACTTTCATTTCCAAAAACATAGAGAGTAAACTATAAAATAATCAGGCTTAAGTGTACAGCCATGACATCAAGAAAGTGGTTAACTACTTTGGTATGGACGAGGACAAGTGCTGCGTGGAGGATGCTAAAAATGGACGCTCCCAAAGAAGACAGTCCAGTGAGAGTTTAGGTCCCCGAAAATAAGCCAACCCAGGGCCGAGGAATTCTAACACCATATCAAAGCTGGGTCATGTTCAAGCGCTATTAATTAGGCCAAATTAATTCAAGAAAAATAGAGGTGAAAGTTGTAGTTAATTAAGAGAATTGGATCCTTCATTGATAAACAGAGAGAGAAGATCAAGAAAAAGCCCAGTAATGGTGGAAGCGCTAGCCGGAGACAAATTGGACCCTCTCCTGAGAGAGAGAGGGCGGGGGGTTTAAAGACGGTATATATTTTTATAGTTGTGTTTTAAAAAAATAAATTTTAAAACAAAAGGTTATAATTATTTTTTAAATTATAGTTTTAAAATAAAGTTTTTAATAAAACATGCATAAAATTGTGATATATATTGATTAATACAACAATTATAAATATATAGTCTGAGAAAAACATGCATCATATTACACCACGCCACAAAAATAAATAGAGCGGGGGGAAAATAATTAGTGCTCAAGAAGGCATAACCAGGACTATGTTGTAGAAACTATTAGAAAATTGATCTTAAAATATAGTAAATGTGTACGTTTGAATGCAAAGTGAATATGATATCCACTTATATTTTAAATTATAATTTTATTAAAAGTTATTCTCCAACATAAATACTTCAACAAGAACATTAATATATCTAAAACCAAATTTAGTTGAATGAGGAGAAGAATCCTTGGTTGGAAAATTTATATAAACGTGAAGTTTTCAATCCAGAGAAATTAAAATTAGGCTTCAAAGCTTTTAGAGAAAATAGATTATAGGCTAAGTGAGTTTAAAATTGAAGTCATGTATGTGCTCATCTCAGGTTTAAATTTATTATAAAATAATTTTTTTATTTTGTTTTCAATTCATAAATAATACCTATACAAATTCATTGAATCTATTTGATTATTTATTTTTTCCATATTCATCTCAAATATTTTTTTAATTAATAAAAAAGCCACGATTAATTTTCATTAGCTGTGGTAGCCTTCGTTCCCTGTACAAATGGGGGCTGGGGAGGACTATCCAGAACACAGCAATCAACGACTATATTTTTCAATTCTCTCAAGTCTTTTGCATTCGTAAGATGTCTTTTTGCTACCTAGTCGTATTTTTTTTCAATTCTCTCAAGTCTTTTGCACTCGTAAGATGTCTTTATGCTATCTAGTCGCATCTTTTTTAGGTTTTTATTCTTATTTTGCTTGCTTCTATTTAATTACTTATTAGAAATGTGGTGTAAGTTATATTTTTTAAAATTTTATTTTTTATAAAAATTTATTTTTTATATTTTAAATAGTTTTAAAAATAATTTTACAAAATAAAAAAATTAATTTAATATATTTTATCATAAAAAAATATTTTAAAAAATAACTATAATTATATTTATAAATAGAAAATAAACTTTTCAAGATAGTCTAACTTTTTAAAAAGAAGTTCTTTGAATTCTAAAAGATAGGTAGCCCAACTTTTTGAAAAGAAGTTCTTGGAATTCTAAAAGATTGTTTGAAGCAATGAGATTGGAAATTTTGGTAGCCCAACTTTTTGAAAAGAAGTTCTTCGAATTCTAAAAGATTGCTTGAAGCAATGAGATTGGAAAAAAAAAAAATTTTATTTTTTTTTTAGATTAACGTGTTCGGGCTAGATTTTTTTTATTTTTTTTTTAGATTAATGTGTCCGGGCTAGATTACGCGCACCACGACTAATCCCACGGGCCCTGAAGTTAACGACTATATAAGCCTCTAGTGACAATCATATGAGCAACTAAGAACTCGAACTCAAATCTTTGATAATCATATGAGCAACCAAGGACTCGAACTCAAATCTTTGATAGCAATATTTATAGATTTTTTATTTTTCTCACTTGAAATTCTTCAACAATTAAATTATATTTACGTTGTAGCTAAATCTTGTTATTTAGTTTAATATTTTACTATTATATACAGTTTATGTGCATGCTAGAAAACAAATGAATTTTGTTACGTGTTTAGCTTTACATTGATTTTAATTTCAACGCTACAATAAATTAAACTAAACAATTGCAATGTGTTCCTTTCATAAACTAGAGAGACATTATCAACATCTAAAATATTTAATTTTTATTAATTAAAGTTTAATTGTCAAAAAATATAGAAAAGCTCAACAACACTAAATATGAGAAGAAGAAAAATATTCTCTTTAAATAGAAGAAATAGAAAATCCCAATAATATTGAATATTTTAGATATTATAAATTTCATATATAAAGGGACAGTTGCCTTGCCTAAAATATTATATAGTTTAATCATAACAAATATCAACCTAATATATAAAATAATCTCCATGACGGAGATACAAGCGTTGATCACAGTACAATTGAAAAACCTGTTCAAGAATTCAAAAGGTTTCCCATTCAATCTATTGATCTTAGAACCACTCGACGTCGACATTCCATAGCCAGCTCAGGCAACTTTTAGGCAAAACACGTGCATTGATGTGGTCAAAGATTGGGGAGACCAACTCACCCCCCGCACGTTTGGATTGTTTCTACTTCCAAGTGGGGGAATTAATTTGACGACGGTGACACCTAACGAATCAATGATGCACTTTCTCCATTAATCTCTCCTTTTATTTTTCCCCTCAACTCTCCGGTGAATGTTACAGTTACCTAACCCTACTCCAGTCCCGGACGCCATTTTTGACACTTCCATCGTATTTCACATGTCAAGTTGGCCCAACCACCTCTTCGGTTGACCTAACATAAGACAAATCTTGTTTGTCTCGTGTTTTAAAAAAAATTAATTTTTTTTAAATTATGTTTTTAATTTTTTACATTTGTAAATATTAAAAATAATTTTTTAAAAATAAATAAAAATATTATTTTAATAAATTTTAAAATAAAAAACATTTAAAAAAAAATCGTTACCATGCATTCTTTGTAGTGCCCCAAATTAATGGTCAAGACTAGTGATTTGTACTTTTCAATCAAAAGAATATGCTAAGTGAATTGAGAGCTTGAAAGCATACAGTTTAAGACTTTTCATTCAAAGAATCTGATTCGGAACAGCACCGTAACATGAAGCGTGCAACGCTGTGCGCAGAAAGTTGAAAATGCCCACAACCTTCGTTGATGAGAAAAGGTGCCCCTTGTCTTGCTTCGGGCCGCTCTTTGTATCAATGCTTGAAAACTTCATTTTGGTATTTTATAATATAAATAGTATTTTATCATACTCAGGTCTAGAATTAGGATTGATAATATTCGAATAAATCAATTACGAAAGATGTCGTTTTGATTTCATAATTTCTTTTATCTTTTCAAGACCTATTTTCATGTCTAAATCGGGTGTTCACGGAGGGCCTCTATATATATATATACAGGCTGACTAAACATACTCAAAAGAAAGAAATTATTATTTTTTTATGGTATTTCTGAGAGTTCATTATAAATTCGAGGAGCAATCTGATAATTGTAGCAGTTGATTCCGAACCAAAATAAAAACATAATTGACAAGGTGCGAACTCAAAAGCAAAAAGCAAATCATCTAAACCAAACGATGAAATTCTGTAAAATTTATCGAAATAGAAGAAGAGATTATACTCAGAATTCAACTATTCGGGATGGATGGATGGATTCGATTATACTATGACTATATTCTTCTCCCCGAATCTAGAACGAGATCTCAAGATCAGTCACTTCAACGCATCTTCACTTTTTGTAAAATAGTCGGAACGGAGTGAGGTCCTGCACCTATCAAGGAAATGGGATTGTAGAAGTAATGGTAGTTCAAGTTTACACGTCAATTATGTTAAGAAAAAACCACAATCAATGTCCGAAGCAAGAGAATAGATAATAGAGTTTTCTTTTGTATGGCAATCTAGGTAAGTTTTGTCACCGTAATCATTGGAACTCCATCTTTGTAACTACTAATTAATCAACTCCAAACACAAATTAAACTAAAAAAAACTGGGGTTTTTAGAGCATCTTAAATTTGATGATGATTTGATTTAAAATTTGTATGAATAAATTCGTATAGATAAAACGTTTTATTTGGTGAAAACATCGTCATTAATATTGGTTGAAACCTGATAAAGTGGCCATCAATCATAGTTCATGTATTAAAAAAAAAAGTATATTAATAGTTTAACGTGATAAATAACATGTTAATAAATAAATAAAAGGAGATCTTTATCTAAATTATCAATACATAATTCAGAGAATGTTTTTATGATTTCACATGTTTTTTTCTTTCACAGCTTTGCCAGAAATTGGATCCTAAATGATGATTTTGGGAACAAAATTGTCTCTCGATCAAGCTAAATCCCTGAAATAAAATAATATGTCATATTTATGAGGCTAGAAAAATATCATTGGTAAAAAGATTTGAGGTATTTTTCATGGGTTAATAAAATTAGATCTAGAACACTTAATGTGCTAGACAACACCTCCAGAAAAAAAAAAACATTTTAAATTTTAAGTTAATGTAGTTTTTATACATGTAAAAATAAGTATTCTCTGTGTTTAAATGTTATTTAATTTTATATTAAACTTATATTATGTTAAACTTTAAATTTAGATAAATTAATCTTAAAGAGATGAGCTCTGTCCTCTCTTTTTTTATGTTCTAGAAAAATCTATTTATATAAAAAATTTAAGATAAATATCTTATAAAAATATATTAAATATATATAAGTTATAGCATATTTATAGATATATTTATGAAAATGTAGATATTATATGACATCATGTAGGTTTGATTGGACTCGGTCTAAGAATTAATATTAATATATAGTTTTTGTGCATGTATTATCAATATTCATGGCAAGTTTGAGTGATATTTTATTAATGAGAAAAATAAGAGCTGTTGTTGTCTATCAAATTATTTTTTAAGAGATGGGGAGCATGTATTTATTTGGAAGTATAGTAAAAGTTGTTTTTTAAAGTCTTTTTTATTTGGAATCATGTTAAAATAATATTTTTTTATTTTGTTTTTAACATTGATATATAAAAATAATATAAAAATATAAAAAATTCAATTTTTTTTAAAATATAATTGAACCACAATAACAAATAACATCATCTATGCTGTATTGATTTGAAACTTATGGGAGCCTTGCCTTCTAGATCATAAATCACCTTTTCCTTGTTTTTTTACTTGTTTTATTTTTATAGAAAAATATTTATTTATTTTTGTTATAATCGGACCAACGCACCTAGCTGGAAGCTTTTACAGGTTTTGATGAAGATTATTTGAATAAATGAAAAGAGAAAAGAAGGATGCAAGGAGATTGTTCTGGAATGGAACATGTAGAGGGTAAACGCCTAAACGGTCCAAGAATCTCATTTCCATCACTATAGGATTTAGGTGTTATGTTTGTTTTTGTGGTATAAAAATATTTTTAAAAGAAATTAAATATTTTTATTTTTTTATTTTATTAATATTTTTAGGTTATTTTGATGCACTAATTTTAAAAATATTTTTTAAAAAATAAAAAATATACTCCCGTTTAAAAATAAAAAATATTTTAAAAAATATACTCCCAAACAGTCAGAAGGTTTTTCTTCTGTAAATAAATTAGCAACTGGAGTCACAAATCCCTGCCGTACACAACTTCAATTCTTGAAGAGTGGCAGATGCGGAAGGCACCAGTGGTCTTGATCAGCGTGAGGCTGGATTTTTTTGTTCCAACGTTTCATCAGTGTATGTTATTAGGCATTTGAAAATGCGTATCAATCTCTCTCTCTGTTTTTTTTTTTTTTTTATTTTTTTTATTTTTTTTTTATTTTTAATTATTTTAATATGTTAACTTTAAAAACAATATTTAAAAAAATATTATTTTAATATAAAAAACAATTTAAAAAATAATAATAATCTCAACTACATGTCTTAACAGGTCTAAAAATTAGTGTTTGATATATAGTTTTATAATATTTTTTTACTTGAATATATATTAATTTTTTTTTATTTTTAATATTAACTTGTTAAAATAATAAAAGATTTAAAAATATTAATTTAATATTTTTTCAAGTTTAATATATTTTAAGGTTGAAAACATGAGTTTCAAACCAAATTAATTCATTGTAGTACACATTTAAATTAAAAAACACATTATTAATAATACTTGATCACTTTTTTATGTTAAAAAATGATCTGAATCATGGAGAAGCGCAACCAAAGATTCAGTCAGCACCATCAAGCGCTCTAGTTTCATGTAAATGTGTACGAGCAACATTCAATAACACAAACACCATATGATTGTGAATATTCATTGTAATTGTTAGACCTAGTTCATGATTAGTCTGAAAAATAGTGTTGAGTTTTCAAGTCAATGATATTAGCCAAAACATGTTATTTTGTTTTCCTAAAAAAATATAATTGAAATTTAATTATATCAATTAAGTTTTATCAAATCAATACAATTTTTCATGGTAACTTACAAGACAGATCCGGATTTAATCGGGGAACCTTTTAACAAGTTCGGAAACTCACTAGCAAGCTTATTTTGTCGAAAATTACGTCCGTGGAAATACAATACGAGAGACCCTGCTTTTAAAAATTAAAAGTGCTTCGATTGGTGCCTTTCGTTTTTTTTTCTTCCTAATATATACGGGGTAAGTTCTTAATTGTTGTGAAATCCAGGAACAACACCTAGGACGTTTCCACAATACTATATAAATTCTCTCTTAACTTTGCAGAGAATGGTCGATGGGGTGATTACACTTCTCGAGAGTGGCGTGTAGTAATTGTCAGTTTGTCACCGTTTCCTCAGACACGACAACACATGGAGGAGCACGAAGGAGAGAAAGAAGAGATATTCTTCGTTTATCTACAAATTCAGATATATAAAGTATTACAAAGTAGTGTGATAACATAGTTTTATTAACTGCAAATTTATAGCAAAACGAGGAACGTACAGATCGACATACAAACAAATGACAAATACATAGACTAGATGAACGGACGGAAGCCCCTGATCATGCTCGGGGTTTGCTCAACAATCTCTCCTTCTCTTTTCTTTTGCTATCCGTTTTCCTTCTGTAATCACATTTTGCATATTGTTACAAAATTCTGAATTTTAATTCGAGGCATTTTATTCGGATTACCGATTTAAGAAGCAAGCAAATTAGGGTGACTGATGTGAATTAATGAGGCTATGACCATTGACCATGCTTTTGGTTTTTCCGTAGATGGCACCGATAATTAAGTGCAAAAATGCAATACCAGAATTCCAGTTTTGCTTTGTACGAGACCATCGAACACAAGTTGTCTTGCACTACATTAATTATGGTTTCTTCAAATCTTGTGAGAAAAGCAAGTCGCCGTTCTCGAGTCACAGATGATCAGCTACTTCAAACTAGTATGCAATGGTGATTACAATAATAATAAATAGTGTGATTATTATCCAGTATAAAATTAGAAATCATAGAAGCAGCCAAGGCAAAACCTAGTGGAAAAAGGCGGGATCTAAGTTTCAAAAACTTTCTTTTGGCCTCAATTGGCGTTCGGTGAAGGTGATGGGAAAAAAAAACGAAGAAGAAGATCCAGTCAAACTTTGGTTGTCAAAGTTTCAAGCACAACCACAACATATGCAAAGTACAGTGCACCCAAGAAAAAATAAAATTCTATACCCGGTCTCACGCCTCTCTCACTAAAAACCAAGCTACCCTTCCCTTTCTTCGAGCCCTCATACCTCTCTCTCAGAAACCCAATTTCTTGTATAAAAATACTCTCGTCATCCTCACCTCCTCATTTTAATGGCTTGTTACCCCAGCATATTCCAGCTCACAAAGGCAAAAGAAAGCAAGTAGAAATAAAAAAGAAACATTTCTCCTCTCTCATTACTATTTAATCATCATCTACTAATGAACCAAATGTGAAACAATTTTTTTTTTTAATTATCATACTGCACACAATCTCTCTCTCTCTCTCTCTCTCTCTCTCCATTTTTATTATCTTTGAAGCGGTTGGTTCGTGTAGAAATGGGTATAAGGTTTTTTAATCTACAAATGATTCCATGGTGTTTTCATAATTTGATGGGCAATCCTACATCATGCTTGCAACTCCAGTCTGAGCCACCGGCAGGTACAATCAAGCTTATAAAATCAGATGGGCGAGTGAAGATCTATGACAGACCAGTCTATGTCTCAGAGCTAATGGTAGAGTTTCCAAAACACCTGGTTTGCCATTCAGATTCATTCTATATAGGTCAAAAGATCCCAGCTCTCTCTGAGAACGACCAGCTTCAATTAGGCGACAAGTACTTTCTTCTACCCGAAGATTGCTTCCAATCTGTACTGTCTTTTGTCACTATAGCTTCCTTTACCAGCTCCTCACTACAGCCTCAACCATCATCTTCAAGAAATGCGTTTCTAAAAAAGGCTGCTACTTGCCAACCTTTTGATATTCAAAAATCTCCGAATGGGTGTTTGAGGATACGTGTATCGGATGATTTTATATCACAATTAATGGAGGAAGGTAAAGTAAAGGAGAGTGAAGAAGATGAGAGTTCAGGGAATTGTAAACCAAAGAGTAGAGTTTGCACTACTCCTCAGTTGGAGAAAGATTACACGCAGCTTGTCGGGTCACGCCAATGGAGACCTAAGTTGGAGACAATAAAGGAGAACGAAAAGAGAAGACTTTCTTCCTCCTTTGGAATGAAGAGGAAGAAATCTCAGTCTAAAGTGACACAAAAGAGTACTCATAGATCAGTCTCAGAACAACACCTTCACTCAACATCTACCAGTCATAACAAGTCTTCTCTAAAGGCCAAGATCAAGATTAAGCCAAGAAAGTGATCATAGATTTGGTTTTGGTCACTTTTTTCTTTACTGGGGCTTTCATCACCCTTGATGTACTGTGTAAAACTGGCGATACATAATTAGTGAGACCATACAGATTAAAAAACTGAATGAAAAAGGGTTTCAATCCCTCTTCGAATATTTTATGTACACTTTTGTCTTTAAAAAATTTCTCATTAGGTTAATAATGTAGGGAATTAACTGCATTCTACTGTGAGTGTATCGATGTCTCAGAAGCATATATAAACAAACTAGCCGGAAAAGATTACAAAGTAAAAGCTGATGATGGCAAGGAAGAAAGCAGAGTAGCAGACTCATTTGTACATGTGGTTTGTCCACAGAGTTCATGATTTCTTTTAACGAACCAACAAAGCATCAATGGCGGCCAATTTGCTGTTCTACGTAAAGAAAGAAAAGAAGGAAAGAGACAAAGTGACAATGATATCTCCTGGCACATGATGAGTTAAAGAGTTTTGACCCAAAAGATAAAACATAAAACATTCAAATGGTGGATACCAATTGATCTACAGTGAATGGATGGGATGTAACTTGATATGGGTTGGCAGTTCTGTGGACTGGTCTTTGAACAAGATCATCAGACAAGATAAAGTAAGCAAATTTTGATCTTCCAATTAAAATAGAGAAGAGAACAAACTAACAGTCAAACAAAGCCATCTTTAAGATTTTGCACAAGAAAATGCTGCTAGTACTGCCTGCCAAATTGCTTGCGTGCGTCTGCTGTATGGCTTCACATATTAAATTTAGACCAATGCCTAACTTTGGGAGCCCCCACCAATATTTTCCATTCATGAGAATTGGGATAATACGTCTACACGTGCTTTACACTTTCCACTCCAAAGTCCAAACCAAACCCACCCATACCATTTCATTTTCATGCCCTTCGTGTGCATGTTCAAACATGTTTATGCCTTTACCGCCTCCAAACTTGTCTGCTTTTATTACCATGGCTATATCATTGTCGTTGGACCCGTATATTGCCCCGAAAAAAGTTTAATTCATCGGGTCGTCAAGCTTTCTAAATGAAAATAAAATAAAATTTCATGCCCTATAACAGTAAACAAACATAATATAATCATAATTATCCCCAATTATTTTAATATATTTAGTAATTGCTAGCTCATATATATATATACCCTTTTTCTTGAACATAGCCTAACAAGATTTCTTCTCCCTTTTATTTTTTTTACCAACCAATTTAACGAAATTTAAACTACATCAAACAAATCAAAACAAAACAAGTTTAAGAAAAAATATTTTTATCAAAAACTAATTAGTAAATCATAGGAGATTACAGGTGTGTTATGGCTATTATTGATTTCCCATCATCCTAATCCAGCGATTACTCAGATCTGTCTTGTAGAACTTTTATATATTAACATTATACCTGTGAAATGATTTCAGTCACGTGGATCCATAATTTTATCATGTTTGTTTCGATTTAGGTCTAGCAATCGATCTATTTGTTCAACCCGTTTTGTTTATTTCTTATGAATGCTGAACATATATTGTCCTTAATCTAATTTGACACTTGAGATTAAGTTAGGTCATACAAAGCAGTAATTCTACTTTAAGATTGTCTGTTGAATATTTGTGGAAAAAAAAGGTTGGTAATTCTCTTTTTTATAGAAGCAGGTGAAGAAGATGAGGCAAAACAAAAATGGAGTGGATGCTAATGTTAGAGAGGAGACACACCAGTGTAAAGAGAGCTTGCACTTACACAAGGAAAAACCTTTTGGACGCATCCTTCGGTAATGTCTTGTTATAATTTTTTACCTTGAGCAGTGTATCTCTTGACTGGTTCAAGAATCCCACGAGTCGTGCGACAATACGTACTAGACATTAGACAATCCAATAAGATATGGATGCTAACGCCATCCTAATGGAGGCTGATAAAGTTGATTAATTTTGACTGACTAGTTGAATTTGAAATAGCTTTCTGTCGCTTTCGCTGCACTATTATATTATATTATAGAAAATACTAAAATGTGTCGCTAAATTACGATAAAAAGTGGATTTTTTTTGGCAAGTAAATTTTTTTTTTTTAAATAATACAATACAAAAAATATTTAGACAAATAGAAAATAATAAATGATATTTAGGACCCTTTTTAATAGCAAAATAAGCTAACACAATTTATAATAAAAGAATAAGAGAAGGAAAAGAGAAAAATCAAGGAAAAGAAAAAGGAGCCTTAAAGAGAGACTTAAATTTCAATAAGAATATAATTGGTATCGTTGTAAAGATCTTGATAAGATAAATATAATAAAACCAATAAAAATCATCAATAATAAATAAAGTGAGTCATATCAGTTGTTCAAAGGTATTAAGACACGATTGTTTTTTGATAGCTTGTGTGACTCCTTCTAATCACCATTGATGGATTTTTTTGGTGTCGTTGAATTTAGCATATCGAGATCTTTCCAACAATACTAGTGGTGTTGTTGAATTTAGAATATTGAGATCTTTCCAACAATACTAGTGGTGTCGTTGAATTTAGCATATCGAGATTATAAAAAGTGGATTTTTTTTGGCAAGTAAAATTTTTTTATTAAAATAATACAATACAAAAAATATTTAGATAAATAGAAAATAATAAATGATATTTATGACCCTTTTTAATAGCAAAATAGGCTAACACAATTTTTAATAAAAGAATAAGAGAAGGAAAAGAGAAAAATCAAGGAAAAGAAAAAGGAGCCTTAAAGAGAGACTTAAATTTCAATAAGAATATAATTGGTATCGATGTAAAGATCTTGATAAGATAAATCTAATAAAACCAATAAAAATCATCAATAATAAATAAAGTGAGTCATACCAGTTGTTCAAAGGTGTTAAGACACAATTGTTTTTTGATAGCTTGTGTGACTCCTTCTAATCACCGTTGATGGATTTTTTTGGTGTCATTGAATTTAGCATATCGAGATCTTTCCAACAATACTAGTGGTGTCGTCATCGAAACTTCAATACATCTTGGAAGTCTTTTTATTTATTTCTTTCTTTGTTTTTTCTCTGTCCTTTGTGATTTGTAAGGGGAAAAGAGAAAGAAAAGGTAAATAATAACAATAATAATAAAGAGACCCTAAAAACACACTAAAACGTTTCGATAAAGACACAATTGGTATTGTTGAAAAGAGTTCAATGAAAAGTAATAACATTAAGAAAAGTTATCAACAATAACCATACTCGATAAACGAGCTACTCAAAGAAAAGTGAGCCCCAACATTTTTTAGCTTGTGTGACTCACTTTGTTCACCAGTGGTAACCATTCTTAGTGTTGCTGGACTAGTCTTATCGAGATCTTTCTAACTGTACTGATTGTGTCGTCATTAGAGTTTTAATATATCTCAAAAGGTTTCTTTCTTTTTTTCTTTTCTTGTTTTTCTCGTAGGTCGCAAATATCATCTACGACTCACTAAATTATGATATTTCTTAAAATATTTTCTATATCATGTTATTTTACTATTTTTTTTTTGTTTTTTATTATGATAGAGTTAAAAAATTATTGCATTGTATCCTCTTTCATAATTTACTATAAATTACTGCATTAATGTTTTTATTCATTTGGATCATCAAAACTTTTTTCTCCTTAATTAAATCCCTTTATGATTAAATTGATGGTTAATTACTTCTTATTTGCTAAAAGATGGGTGACCAAAGTTAAAATAGCAAGTAAAAATGCTTAGCAATTTAAAAGTTTACTGATAGTTTAGTTTAGTTCTTAAACTTTTAGTTTTAGAAAATTCAATTATAGTCCAAAACTTTATTTTTTTTATTTTCTGGTCCTTGGTTTGATAGAGGAAGAAAGAAATTCATTAGATTTTGGTTGAAGAGAGAGAAAAAATTTGGTTAGTGTCGAATCCAATCATGAAAAAAGTCAATCCTGGTGTTGATAGGTTTCACTTTATGAGAGAAGTTCCACTAAGTTTTTCATTAGCCTCATCTTGCTTGAGATTGTAGATTTTTGCTCACGAAAACCTAAGTTTCGGGTTTGATTTTTGAATCAATGTTTTGCTAATTTAGGCTTATGGAAAGGTTTATTTATGTCTATTAGGTATTTTTTTTAGTTAAAAAATGGCTGAAATGAGTTTTTTAGAGTCAAGAGATTAATGGGTTAAGTTTTTAACCACTCAAGGTAGTCGACGACAAAACTAAAGTTGATGTGTTGTCTACCTCTACAAACAACTTAATCGTTTCATTATTTTTGCTTTTTTAAAAGGTTGGGCGGATGATCCTACTGAATCAAGCAAGAAACAAATTTAATGCATAGGCAAGTAGGCCTGCCCTTGGTTTTTAAATGGTTTAAAGTTGGTCTCTCATCAATTCTTTTTTTAAATGGTTTTTTTAATTTCTTTTAAATTAAATCAATGAAATTATTTTTTTAATCATGCACCAATAAAATTATTTTGCAAAAGACTAAGTCTCAATAATGTGTTTTTTGCTTAGCTTTTTTTGTAAAAAAATAAACGTAATTTTTTTAGTTTATTTTCTATAGAATTATTCTTGTCTCACGAACTAGGTTTAATGAGTTAACCCGAGTTGATTTAGATTTTTCTTTCTTTACTTTTTAAAATTGTTTTTTTATCCAATATCGTTATTCGACAATGGGTTGGTTGAGAATTGATCTTTGTATTTTATTTATTTATTTTCTAAGCGGTAATCTCACTCTTTTTATTTGTTTTTTAAGTGGTAATCTCATTCTCATGACCTGGGTTAATAGTTTAACAAGTTTACATGGATTTATTCGAGATGTTTTTTTTAGATTCTTTTTTAAATTAATTTTTTTTATCATTTAATATTTGGTTGCTTTGAATTGGACTTCTTAATTTTTATTTATTTACTTTTTATGAAGTTACTATTATCTCATAATTCTGATCATAAATTTTAAAAGTTAGTTATAGTTAACCTGAATCAATCTAATATTAATATATTATTTTCTCAATATCTTAAAAATATAATGTGCAAAATTCACTAGATTTTGGGTTCATGGTTGAGTTTTTATTTTTTCTTTTATAAAACATGTTCACAACGTCTTGATATATATATATATATATATATATATATATATATATATATATTACAATAAAAAATAATGGCATTTGTCAAGTTCTAGTTTCTTCTATTTAGCATGAAAAAAACATATTTCTTTTAGTTTAATACTCTCTCTTTGCCTTTTTCTTTCCAATGAGGTTGATCATTTTCATTCACAACCGAAACCTAATACTGCTCCTTTTTTTCTCTACAGAATATAATTAGCTAAGGGAATTGTTTTAAATTGTGTCATTCTTAATTCACAATTTGTTATTCACATAATGACCAAAATACTCTTCCAATAAGCTAAATTTGGGTGATAGAGTGGTAAAAAGGGTAAAATTTATCATCCTAATTATAAGAAAAGAAGACTTGTACTTTCAACTACATTTTCCATAGTTCATCACATACTTTTTTATGGCTCAATATTTATGTTCTTTTCTTTATATTTAATGCTATTCAAATAAGATTTTTATTTAGGAAACAAAAAATACATTTTCTGTACATGGCAACCTTAGTATCGCTCAATTGATGCAAAAATGAAGTCATAATTACAAATGGCATGACTGTTCACATGAATTTGCAGTACTTTTGTTTAGTAATTAAAGTGAAAATAATAATAATTAAGATTTACATGCTTCATTTGTCGTCACTGAGCCGAGATTAAGGATAAAATTGTATAATTCAGGAATTTAGGATTCGCATGAAATCACATGTATAGTTTAGCAGACTGAGTTGAAGTTTCCTCTTAAAAACTGGCAACCTCTCCTGTCCTGTCTGTAACGCCAGAGGGCATGGTTCCAGTCCAATGGGGGGTGGGGAACAAGGCATGGTCGTGTCAATCGATTTTATTTAGATATATTTTTAGTTTTCTTGTCTTCATCACAACAACAGGGATATAAAAAATACTAATGCAGCTCAAATCTTGCATTTCGCCGATGAAATCGAAGACCGATCCCTTTAAAATTATCATCTTATTATCACATTAACAAGGTCAAGCAACCTGGAGCCAACCAAATTCCACCAAACCCTCAACTGCCCAAATGCTGGTAAGTGCTGCAGTTCAAGAGCTTCATTTTCAAGTAGCTTCAAGTTTCAAAATTGACAATGTCGACCTCATTTTATAGACTCTTCTATGTTTGATATTATTAAGCACAACAAGTATGGATGTTCTTTCATTAACACGGATGCCCAGTTTTCTAAAACCCGAAATACCTAATTGCACCTCACAATGGAAGCGTTCCCTCGGTCACAGTAGACATGTAAGGGTGAGTGCGAGATTTCCTGGGGAGTTAGCATTGACCCACAAAGTGCTCGATGAAACTCCACTGTCAGATACTTTTGCTTGGAATAATCTTATTCACACTCATTTGAGTAATAGAGACCCGGGTGGTGCATTGTCAATTTATCATCACATGATGATGCGTGGTGCCTGTCCTGATCGCCGCACCCTTCCTCGTGTTTTGACCGCGTCTCGGATTTGTGGTGATCTGTTTCTTGGCAAACAGCTTCATGGGCAGGCTATTAAACTTGGGTTCTTCAACGAACATTATGTTATTACAGCGTTGATTGAAATCTATGGTCGTCTTGATGGCATTGAAGCGGGAAAATGGTTGTTTGATAAATCTCCTAGAAGGAATTCTGTTGCTTGGACTATGATACTTAAGCTGTACCTAATGGAAAATAAGCCTGATTTAGCAATCAATGTGTTTTATCAAATGGTGGAGTTGAATGCGCGGATTGATTCAGTGGCGTTAATAACCGCTGCTGGGGCCTGTGGCTTATTGAAATCAGTGGAACATGGAAGGAGGGTTCATGATGTGGCAAGGAAATTCGGATTGGAGTCTGACATTTTGGTTAGCAATTCGATACTGAAAATGCATGTTGATTGTGAAAGGATGGAAGATGCAAGGGGATTTTTTAATCAGATGACAACCAAAGATGTTATATCGTGGACGGAAATCATATGTGGCTATGTGAAGAAGGGGGAATTTAACGAGGCCCTGAAACTGTTTCGGAAGATGAATATGGATGGGATAAAACCGGACTCACTTTCGGTTTCTAGTGTTCTTCCAGCATGTGCAAGAACAGTAGCTCATAAGAATGGGAAAGAGATTCACGGATACTCACTTAGAAATGGAACAGACAACAATCTTATCGTTCAAAATGCTACCATGGACATGTATGCCAAATCAGGATTTGTTGATTATGCTTTAAAAGTTTTTGAAAGAATGAAGAAGAGAGATGTTATTTCATGGACTGTGATGATATTAGGCTTGAGCTTACATGGGAAAGGTGAGCTTGGAGTAGAATTGTTCTGCAGGATGGAGAAGGACCAGAGAGTAGAGGCTGATCAATTCACGTATGCAGCTGTTCTACACTGTTGCACTGCAGCCGGCATGGTTGAGGAAGGAAAGTTGTACTTCAATTGTATCAAGGAGCCTAACATCACACACTATGCTTTAATGGTATCTCTTCTTGCTCGTACTTGCCTTTTTGATGAGGCAAGAGCCTTTATGGAGGAGCATCACATTGAAAGGCATGCAGAGGTGCTGAGAGCGCTGCTAGATGGGTGCTGGATGCACCATAGACGACATATAGGCAAGCAAGTCTTTGAGCAGCTTTGTGATTTGGAACCTCTTGATGCTGAAAACTACGTGTTACTGTCCAACTGGTGTTCAGATAATGGAAAATGGGATCTGGTTGATATGGTTGATAAATTGAGAGAAACAATAATGAGCATGGGCTCGAAACCTAAGAAAGCTTATAGTTGGATAGAGTTCCAAAATAAAGTTCACGTGTTTGGAACTGGAGATATCTCCCACCCAAGATCAGAGAGAATATATACAGAGTTGCAATGCTTGATGAAAAAAGTGAATGCTGAAGCACAGAGGCCTGCTTCAGGTTCTAGCTTCCATGGCGTGGATGAAGAGAGGGAGTGCATTCAAATCGGGCACAGCGAAATGTTGGCGCTTTCTTTTGGGCTTATCTGTACACAGCCCGGGGCAACCATTCGCATCACCAAGAACCTCCGTATGTGTCGTGGATGCCATGATTCTACAAAGCTTGTTTCTAAGATACTAGAGCGAGAAATCATAATAAAGGACCCAAATTGTTTCCATCATTTTAAGGATGGATTTTGTTCATGTAGAGATTTTTGGTGATTCAGTTTTCAACATCTTGATTTTTGTATCCAGGTCATCAAACTGCTGAGGTCAGAATTTCTACTTCTAATAGTCCCTGTGCAATCCTTTTTTTTTTCTTCCCTGAAAGACAGAAGCAGAAACAACCAAGTTACTGGCAAAATCAGATTGAAACAGAATGAGACTCCTGTGTCAATTTGCAAACAATCATGTGAATTGATATTGAAATTTAGATTTTTCATCCTGTTAATTTGTTATTTGGGTTTCATCTCACCAAGTTATTCAATGTCCAGTTAGCTTCAAGATTGAAAGAGAGGGGCTGAGAGGTGGAACAGCCTCAGGAGAGAAAGCTAACAGAAAGGACGCTGAAATCTAGATCTCCGCTCAGTTTCCCAAGGATGTGATGAGAAAAGGCGTGGAAAATGAAATTGCCTGGGGTAGTAGAGAGGGTTTTACGCTTCCATGTTTGAAGGAGCCATGTAGTCCAGCATTGAATTGAAGCATATCAGTCAATCGAATGGAGGGCCATGAGCCAACGTGTGGATCTACTGCATTCTCTACTCCGCAGCTGAAGCAAGGCATTATTAAAGTTCTGATATCATATTAAAAAATCAATTCAATTTAATAATTTAAATTATTAGATGAAGTTCTCCAATAAAATTTATATTATTTTTTATTAAATAATTATAGTAATTTTCTATCTTAACAGAGATAGTTGTGGTAGATAGTTGAAGAATAGGATTCGGTATGGAGGTGTTGTTAATGTTGGCAATTTGACTTATGTGAAAGCTTTAGAAAGGATGGCATGAAAAGCATTAGTTTATAGAATGTGTGACTTTGATACCATGTAAAACTTCAAACAACAGAAACAACATAGAAATAAAGGCAAGAGATATCTTTGAATCGGTTGGCTTGCTTAGCCGTGTAGTCTTTCATTGTATTTATAAATGTACAATTAAACTGTCAAGAGTATAATCAGGAAACAAACATGCCACTGGAGTTTCTGCTGAAAGTGTTGATGAAGATTCTGGATTTTCTGCTGAAGATGCTGATGAAGATTATGATATTATAACAAAATATATAATCAGCTATCTATTAATCCAAAACAATACCGAAGTTCCTCCAGCCCCTTATCTACATCCAGGATTAAATCTGTTTCAGTTTCAATCAAGAACAATTCGAGAAAGGAATGAAATTGTTTCATGAAAAGGGGTCCTACAAAATGCACTTGAGATAGATACATATCCCCATAAAAATACAGTACTGTCACCAGCTGTTGTCAGATTCACTTTGAGAGACCCACAAACTGGACGCGGAAGAAAAGGAGAAGAAAAACAGTGCGGTGAAATGGAAGAAAAGACGAGACTTGTACCGTGATCAATGCAAATGGCATGCATCCACATATCAGAATTTTTTCTGTTGATAAAGAATGTCAGAAAGTTAAGACATCAGATCTGGTTCATAGAAGTCTAATACATCTTTATTCAAAGAAGAGAGATTGTACACTGCCAGTGACCCTGGATTCTCTTTCTCTCCTCAATTTACAATATTAGGGCTCAAAACACCAAGCCTATAATGTATATATCACATCATTATTCTTGGGAAATTGAGCATATTCTGTAGACAATCGGATTCTCCTAACAAAATACTTGAGAACCTAGCCCATTAGTTAAACATAGTTTCATTTCATTTTATAGTTTCTATTTTCTATTAGAAATTTTTATTGAATTCCAGCTAGCGTACATATCCTTTGTTTGTGCTGAAAGAGCAAGTAATTGAGCAGCAATAAGGGAAAAAAAGAAGAAGAAGAAGAGCAAATGGCTCTTAAAACATCAAGTTAAACATCAGTAGTACTTATGAATATGATCATTCATTTTCCATTAATCACGTCTCATAAGCATCTCTTGATTCCTCTTGAATGATTCCAGCTTCTGCAAACGCATCTGCTTGTGAAACCTCATAATGAACAAGTCTGCAACATGATCAATCTCATCTTCCAAGCTGAAATCTTCTCCATCTTCCTTGGAATTCTTCACCAAATCAATGATAGAACCACCTGGATCTTCAAAGTCATCTTCATCGAATAGCGAGTGCGTAAGATCCGGGTACTTATCATCATCATAACAGTAGTAATGATTGTTAGCTTGATCATCACCAGTGCCTGCCATTTGTGAACAACTCGAAAGCGACTCATTGGCCATCGCATTGCGGTAGAGAACTATGGCCCTGCTTTGGTCCCCATTGTCGTCGTCTTCGCTGTCCTTTTCAGGCTGATTAAGAATCCTATGAATCTTGTTAGAGATTGAACCCACCAAAACCCTCTTGCTCCTCATCAAAGAGAGCATAATAGCGCGCGTTTTGAGTGCGCTTGTCTTGCTCTTAATAGCCAAGGACTTGGCCTTCGTAACAGAACTCAACAACGACACTATCTTTTTCAAGAAAACAGAAGCTTTGTTCTTCATTTTCTTGATTTCTTTCAAAGTCGTCTTAAAAAGTTTGGATCTAATGATAAGCTGAAAGGACGTAGAAAAACTCAGGAGGTACTATATTAGAGAGGATTTTTAAAAGCAGTGCTCAGCATGAAGGAATGCAAAAGAAACATGAAGTGGTTTATATAGAAAACAAAAGGTAGCTGCTTTTGGTTTGCGCTTTTGGGAGTGGGGTGAAGGTGGGTGATAAAATGCAGAGAAAAAGAAAGCTTCATGGGGTAGCAATCTGCTCTCACACAACCAAGTGGCATAAGGCTATTGGCTGGAGGGGTGATAAAATCCTCTTGCTATACGTGAGGTTATAATTAGTACGTAAACCAATTATTGGAATGTGGTAATTAACAAGTCCTACAAATCAAAAGGTAGTGGAATTCCTTTCCTGATCAATGCCAAACGACTGGGTTAAAGCCATGCAAGTTTTGCAGGAGCAATGGCCAAAGGCGGCATCTTTAACCAACAAAAGGAGTGAAAGGCCTTTAGTAGGTGAAAGTCGGGGTGCTCGTGAAAAGTTGCTGATAAAACAAGTTGAAGCACTGCAGTTCTTGTATTATAATTATCTCCCATGACACCATTATTGATACTCCCTTTGAAGGAAGTAACATTTCCACAAGGGACCAGCAATTATGAGAAGTTGTTGATTGATGAAGAAATTAACTTTATTCGAAACTTCTGTGAAAAATTAGCCTGGTACTATTCAAATTGCAAAGTGCATGCCATAAACGATCACAGAGATACATATCAGTTGAAGCCTTGATAAAGGTTGCTTTTCGTATCGTTCAATGTGGCGTGGGCTGTAGAAAACTAAATGGGCATTGGACATTTTTGAAGGGAAACCTTTGCTACTCGAACTGCCATTGTTTTTGCCTTTGTTACACAAGAAAAGGAATTTTTGCAACTTTGCCGCACAACAAAACCAGGGGACGAACTTGGAACAAAAAAGCAAAAAACTAGGGACTTACGGATGCCTGGAACCTTTCTTAATTTAGAGGAATCATGTAAATGACAGCCTAACAAGTGATAAATTACAGTGTTATTTCCCAATTGTATTAGGTGAAAAGCAAGATTGAGACTCAGACCAAATTCTAATAATAGGATATAGATGGCTAGCTACAATAAGCATGTTTAGTTTAAGAATACACACACAAAAAAAAAAAATTAGAACAAGAAGTAACTACATACTAATATTCATTTTATAAATTCATTTTGAGGAAAGATACAAATATAAAAATAAAAGGAAAATCATATCTAGACTTCTAAAGAAATAATAAGAACATTTTCACCTAATCTCAAAAATATATTTTTTATTATCTCTCTTACTATTTCTTCTCTCTTTCTTGGTGTCTATATAAAATAAATATTTCTCTCATTTTCTCTATCAATACACATATGGCATAACATTTTAATTTTGATGTAACTTAATATGTTAAGTGCAAGATAGGAAGTTAATTTTCAATAAATTAAATGAGGGTTAAATTAAAATCATTTTCAAGTTTGGTAATATCCTATCATTTATATTATAATCCGCTAATACTCATTTTCAAAAAATATATTTCAAGAGAAAAGAATAAAAATATATTCAGATCCTCTAGCTAACACAACGAAATCTTCCATGAAAGTTCTCTCAACTCCCTAAAGATAAAAGGAAGCATCATACTTCCCAAGCAACGTGACCCCCAATATCCCCCCCTCCTTTTTTTTTTTCCTGGTGGGGGGTGGATCGATGTACTGTAAACGGTGCATCTGAGCAGAACGGACCTTTTCATGGTTAGCCTGTGGTTGCTTCGTAGAAGAATTTTGAACAGAAAATGAAACAGCGAACTTTCCGATTACTTTATTGGTAAAGGAAAAGAACCCAGAACATGAAAACTTTCGGCTGGCACTCGCAGAAAAAGCAAGTTGAGGTTGCGCTGTATTTACTTTGTTCTTTGAAAAGTTGAAGGTGGTGAAGTGTCTAGCAAATGAATACAAAAACAAGGGAATGCAGTTGCTTTAACTACTTTTAGATGCTTTAATTTAAATTCTTTCGATTGGAACTAGCTGTTTGACACGGTTTTGGCACCTCAGAACCCCATGGAAAATATGCTTCTCAGCTATTTCTTTTTGTAAAGCTATCAAATCGAAAGGGTTCGAACTTGTAACTTCTGAATAGTTTTATCATTTACACAGTGTCTCAGCCATAACTCATAAATGCCTCTGACTCGTAGCAAACCTGCCATTTTTCCTTTGATGCAAGCGTTAATCAATACCCATGAGAATCTAGTTCTGAATATAATGTACAAAACTAGGAGGTAGTCGGTGAGAAACATTCCGTCCGGGGCTGCTTTTGGGCTGGTACTTGATCGATTAACATAAATCCTTTGTTGGGACTTTCGTTAAATAGATTCGGTGAGTCCAGAAGTGTTTTGAGCATGTAAGCCCATTTGTACATCGGCCTTGTGCCATATTGTTAATGAACGTCTCTTGACATAAAATCAAATGTCTTATTTTACTATTTTGCCTCTTTTAAAAAATGAATTCACGGAAATGACTGGAGTGAGTATAGTTTTGAAATTCAGTTCGATGAGTTGATCTGAGATCCTGTTGATTTGAGATTGAAACCGAGCTAAGTTAAAAAAAAAAAAAATCCAAGATAACATGATTGACTTGACAAGATTCAGTGCAATTTAATATCCTTTTCTAAAAAAAAAATGACATCATTTTAATTTGAAAAAATTAACTCTATAATTCAGTTAAAATCTAGAACTCGAATCTTCAACCGGCCAGGTTTAAATATTATTGAAGCAAGGATCAAATGTGGAATGATAAAATTTATGTTGAGAAGTCAACTGATTAAGCTGTGTCAACCACTTTAAGAGCTGCGCTGCGACCCTAGCCCTCAGCCCTTGATTCAGCATATGTGTAATATGATTCTAGGATTGAAATCCAATTTGTTTGGCGTGTACAGAGGAAACAAAATCTATTTATTTGTATATTCCTTGAACAAAAACAGGTCAAATTTCCATTCCCATTGTTTTGAGGGAAACAGGGAAAACGATGGACACAGAGGAGATATGATAAGAGCTGTGGTTTTTTTCCTTTTTTTTCATCAAGTTGTTCTCCATAGATTTTTATATTTCAAGATTGTGCTGACTTATGTTTCTTCACCGTTGCTCTGTCTCGTCAGTGATGTCATATGGAGATCAACTTGATGAAAAAACATTAATCCAGTTTTTTCATCAAGTTGTTCTCTATAAACAAGGGAACGGCAGATAACTGAAAAAAATTAAATGGGGAAAATAGAATGGAACTGCCAAAGTCCTGTTTCTAATTAATCCAGCAAGAAGAGCCTGCTTTACTGCTCCAATCATGTGTAGAAGGCAAGTTAAAGCTGTCCTCTTGCAGAGATACAACGCTTATGGGCATTGAGTTTTGGTCCAACAAATTGCAGTGCTTCTGCCATCAAAGTCTCATACTAAATGCAATGATGATTGGTATTTCCTGTCAAAGATTCTGCCGTCATATTCCTGTTGGAACTAGTCCAAGTTCATGCAATATACATTGTATACAAGCAGTCAACAATAAGAGATAGAACATCACACTTGAGTTGACTTCTATCTCCAAATTTTCATGGTTGATGATTAGGGGACCCCCTGATAGCCAGTAGCCCCTCTGGGTCTGGTCAAATCTGAGAGTCTGTATTCATGTTTAATTAATTCAAGTCTCATGACTTGGGCAGCTTGAGTTCTCTCAATCTTGCATCAGAAGATTTGAACTAGATTTTATTTTCAAAAGCTTCAAGCCATGGTGAAGAATCACCAAATAAGTAGCAATCCAGGATTGTTGTTTGTGACATGAAAGCAAATTTTAGTGCTCTGCACAAAAAGGAAATGGAGAGAAAAGAGAGCTAGCATTTCCTTTGATATCAAGTACGAACTGATCAACGAGACATGAGCAGTGTGTAGGTAACGTGTCTAGCGTAGCAACAATTAGAACTCATGTCCCTAACTACCTGGCAGAGTGGAATGTTTCTTACACAAATGAAATTACATCAGGCACCAGCCTGCTATTGAAGAATATCAACATCAACATTCTCTCTAACACTAACCTAACTAGCTATACATTAACATCCCTAATTGCCCAACCTCCAGAATGCCCACGAAGACCGCAACCATGCTCGGTTGTCTTTGTTGTGTAGCAATGTGAACCTGGAGACTGTGTCAATGGTGATGGATATTGAAGCTGATACACTCTGTGACCCACAGGAAGCTGTAAAGGAAAGGCTGGCGGAGGCATAGTATAACATGCCTCTACTGGATAACACAACTCCGTAGAAGGAAACCCGGTTCCTGGCGAAGGAGAGCTGAAGCTGATATCATCCAGGGAAGGATATAAGCATGCTTTCGTCGACTTAACATCGACTTCCAAGGATGGATAATGGACTTTTTTAGGTGATGAGAAACGAATTCCTGGAGGCAAATCAACTCTTGGACCATCATCTTCATTCCTCTTGACCTTCCCGTTCACCTCATAGGAAAAATTCAGGACACCATTAGGCCTCCCATCGCTATTTCGAACCTGATAGCTCACAAACCTGACACTGCCGTTGAACTCCTCATTCAAATCCTTGAATGGAACACAAACCTCCCCAATAGTTTTGTTACCAAAGATGGAACCTTTGCAGCGCAATTCAAATTTGAAAAAGAGATGATCACCGTAATCAGGAAGCGAAGGGGTATTGAGATTAAACTGCATCATATGGTTCCATGTAGGGTTGCTACCTCCTTCTCTGTCCACTGGTGTCTCTTGCCGCTGCAGAAGTTGTTGCTGTTCGTTCTTCTTTTCTTCATCGTTGAAAGTATTCGGAGGTGTCTTTTGCCGCTGCAGACGTTGTTGTTGCTTCTCGTTCCTCTTCAATACACCATAAAGAAAGTCCACTGCCGTCTTTTTTCGCCGTTGTTCATTCTTCTTTGGCTCATCAATAAAAATGGAGACGGCAACAAAGACTGAGAGCTTTTGGAAGAAATTGAAGGTTTTGAGATCTCTGCAGGAAATTACTTTCAATTGTAGAGAGATCCCCTCCATAATATGTTCTGCTTTCTTCTTTATCGAGCTCTTGTGAGCCCTTTCAAAGTTTCAAGACAACGTGAAAGGAAGCTTCCTTTTAACAAAAAAATAAGTTAGCTTCGGGAACAAGGGTGAAAATTTCAACCCAGTCTCCAAAGTCCAAAGTGTCTATAATACACGTTATTTGATGGGTCCACTTTGACTCAACGTACAGTCAAATAATATATATATATATATATATATATATATATATATAAGGGAAGAAAAATTACCTGAGTTTTCAATAGCTGGGTTTGTTTTTTTTTTTTTCG
>NW_011499855.1:2904013-2915883 GCF_000495115.2 Populus euphratica | reverse complement strand
AGGGAAGAAAAATTACCTGAGTTTCTATAGCTGGGTTGTTTTTTTTTTTTTTCGTGGTTTAAAAAATTATATTTTACATTTTATAAGTTGTATAATATTTTATATTTATGCAGAAAAATCAATAAAAAAATTGAAATTATTTTAATTAATAACTAAAAAACCTTTATTACGTTAAAATATCAAAATTATCACTCTTTTTTAATTTGCTTAATCATAAAACCCTAGCCACGAATCTTCACCGTACTTTCCAAAATCTAGCCACCCGAATCCAATAAAAAAATCATAATCATCATCATCATCATCATCTATCTATCTAAGATTTTGTTCCATTACCTATAGAAACCATAGTAATTGCTTGTTGTTCCCCTTCAAAAGTCAAGAGTCTAAAGTTAAAGTGGCGTATGAATCTTCAATGAAGATCTCACCCATCGTGGGGATGGGCTGCTAACCCTGCTTTCGAGCCAATTGCTAGCCTTTTCTTCTCCGCGGTACCTTAGTGCGTCGAAGACAAAGAAATTGTTGCGGAGTCATTCAGAGTGAAAGAAGTGATGATGATAACCTCTAAAATAATAGAAAAGCAAAGAGAAGAGAAGTTGCTAGCACCAGTTAAGCCTTTTCACATGATAGCAGCAAACTCAACGGATTCAATGGTAGCCCATCTTTTGTCTTCGATAGTGGAAATAAGGAAATTCGAAACCCTCAATCACAGCTTATAAAAAATAAAAAATAAAAAGCCAGAACTGTTGAGTTAACTTCCCCAATGGTTTGAACCGGGAATTCACTCTAAGCATCTCTGTCTCCATTTGACTTTAATCATGAAGACGAGAGCAATGCAGCGTAAAAGGCGACATTAGCAGCGAGAGAAGTGACTGGCACTGCTGAATACCATGATAATAATCTTAAGAAAAAAAAAACCTAATTTGGTTAAATCGATTTGGGGTTTTTTTATTTTTGTGGAGAGAGAGGGGAGTGAAGGCGAGTGTTCTGGTATTTTCTTCAATATATAATATATTATGTATATAAGAACAGTAGCGCCATTTCATATAGTTTAATTAAAAAAATGGTAGGTTGATACATTCTAAAAATCAACAATGATAAGTTAATAATCTCTTCTAACAGATAACATACATACTATTTAAATAATATCTAAAACTAACCTAGATAATGAAATCTAAATTAAATAAGATTCTGAAATCCAATTAAAAAATAATCCAGAAATATCTAGAAAAATAAAGAATTAAAAATTGTTTTTGTTTTTATTAGAAAATTCGTTTTTTTGACTAGTCCAATTTATTTTTAAAAAAAAAAAACACTACTAGACGTTTCACATCAGTAGCAGAGCATACCGCGTAGCATTTGATAAAGTTTCAATCCGTCAGGACTCGGTTTGATAGAGACGGAGAGGCCTGGCCATGGACCCATCCTAATTCCAACAAGGAGCTTTAAAGTTTCTTATTCTATGATGCCCATCTTCGGCCTTCCATTATCACCAGAAAACGGGGATGCACAATCTTGCCTGATCGGACAGCATGGCGGCCCCATTGTCCAGCGAGCACAGGCAATCCACGCAAACTATTCTATGGTCCTAACTTTAAAGGTTGCGTGCTTTACTTTTGAATTGGCCTTGAGGAAACGACGCCTTCTCTGATGTGAAATCCTAGCAGTCAAGAAGTCACTCTCTCGACAGAGAAAGTGAAGCTTACAGATTAGACATTGCGTTTCAATGGAGTCAGATAAGTTAAAACGAACCCAGACTAACACATACAGATGGAGAACTCTTGGAAAGCAAGTTTTTACCAAGTGTTGAAAGAGAGCTAGTAATCGATACAACAACATTAATTTTCTACATAAAGTCTTTTGCGTTCATTCATGCAAGCCTAGAAAAATACAAGACCCATAGCTAGGGCAGAAAGAATGAGTAAAAATGATAATACTGAGAAAATAGTGTAAATTATATTTTAATATTAGTGTGTATATATAACTCTCACGTGTGTTAGTTTCTCTTAATATTTTTATATTAAGAATTTTGATTATTAAGCGACTATTAATTTAAATATTATTATTTTTATTTATTTAATAAAAATTAAATACAAAATATTATTGTTTATTGAAGTTTCAAGTTTAAAAAGTAAAAAAATATATTAAAAAATAATATAAATTATATCTTACAATTTTAACTACTTAATTCAGATTATTCTTTTGACAGACATGGCATTAAAGCTTCCCACCGGGAAATCCCACAGTACCGAAAAACATTAGAAGGAATTCATTTACAACGTCCATTTCTCTTGAGACCAAGCTATGATGCTATCAACCCTCTTTTAATCAAAAAGGAAAGGAGCACTTGGCGTTTTGAATAGGAGCGCAGAAAACAGATGATTGCTAAAGTCAATTGTTTTGCAGCAGAGCAATATATACTTCTCTACTTTCAAACTCCTGAAGGCATTGCACGCTAACCATACTGGTAGTAAAGTAGCAAAATAATAATAAAAATTGGTGCCGCAAAGCAAATCAGATAAACCTATTAAAATGCTGCATGACCACCAGCCAGACTACAATCGAAGCTCACGTCCATAAGCATGGCGTAGAATAGCAGGTGATTGTGTCAGTGTAGTCATCCTCTGTGCAAGCAATTATTGTTGCTTAAAATTTGGAGGTCTAAGTTGCTGATTTTCATAGTTTAACTGGTTTCAAAATTACATATTTGTGTCCATAAACTAACAAGAATATGAAATAAATGCACAATAAAATCTCATATCTTTATTTAACCAGGTCTTGAAATGAGATAGCCTGTATCAACCTCAACGAGTTTTGGTCTTTTTCTGGCCACGAGCTTGGACTGCCGAGCAAATCTTTTTCCAACAACGCATAGCAATGAGCGAGGGAATTACAACCCAGGAGGCATTTGCACCAATATAGTATACATAATAGTGGTATGGACTGGTAGCAAAATGATCACCTTCCAAGTAGGCAGTTAAGAAATACACAGCTGTTCCATAGAGCTGTCCCAAACAAACAGCAAACTGAAGTATGTAGCTGTACGATTTTCCAGAAGCAATAGCATACCTGCCAAGTATGTCAGCAAGCAACACTGTTAAGAATTAAGAGATTGAAGGTAGATAATATGGAGTCAACAGACACTTGAACAAAATAATTGAATCTTATTCAAGGTGCTGAGGAAAGTGAAATCATACACTGCCAGGAGGCTAGCTGGTCCCTCGAGAACAGCAGTCAATCCTTCAACAGTAACTGTTGCAGCATCCCTTGCTGCATATCTTGAATCACCTTTGCTATATTCTTTCCCTGCTCGAAAGATAATGAGAACTGTTATCTACCAAAGATTAAGAATTCCATTTCTCTCTCTCATGTAAAACAATTAAAGAGTCATTACACTGACATTCTCAACTGCAAATACTGCTTAATACCAGAGATGAAAAGAAAGTATATGAATAAAAGAGAAAACAAAGAGGTACTTACAAACTTCAGCCAGATAATTAGCAGTCTTGTCCTTGTAAAATTCTGGAGAGAAAGCAAAATAACCCTCGAGAATCAAGTGTGTGAGACCAGTGAAAGCCCACCAGCACATGAGCAACCTATTCATTTTCGTTATTTTACGAGACCTTCCTGGAATCGGAGAAATAGCCTATAGTAATTAATAACTCACAAAATGTTCAATTCTCTAGAAGTAACTTCATTAAATTAATAAAATAGAGAGTACAGGCTAGAACACAATAATCACAAAGGAGCAGGGCGCAAAACAAATATTGCAATAGAATCTAGTGTGGAAATATACTAGCAACCAAAAACTAACACGGGTCAAAGAAAATGTTGCATTTGTGAAAATTTGAAGCCGACAATGAAGCTTGAAAAGAACATCTAAACAAGAAATAGTTCACTTCCTTTCTTTGCTTGACTTGACCATATAGACCAGAATCCATGTAATAACTGTCAGTTATGATCACATGCCAGGACAATTAAGAACACTGTAGCGGATAACGTTCTAATCCATAAAGTTGTGAGAACCTGCTTTACACTTGCAGATCTTATTAGAAGAGGCCGCGTAGCTCTATTTCGAGGAGAGAAGAAAAACACAGAGTTCAAATCCTAATCTAATTCAAATGGTTACAGAACAAGAAAAAATAAAGACATTAATTGTCCACTGGGAAAGAATTGCAATTCCAAATCCAAAGTGAGAAAAAAGTTCGCCTCCTTTTTTCACCTTTTATTTTTCGTTCACTTTTTTTTTAGTTTCTTTTTAGTGCAATGTCTCTGCCAGAAGGGTAGCCCGACTAGGCAACAGCCATTAATGACTGGCTAGAGAGCTCTATGCATAAAATATTTAAGTGGGAAACTGACAGAGACTTCCCTGTAAGACCATCCACGGACAGAAACAGTTTAGCTTCTGTAGCCATTTAAGAATACTCTAAAAAGATCCAGTATCTAATCGAAGGTTGCAATTAAAGTGGGCCATACAAGGTTGTTTGCGCTTCAAAATCTATATTTACTGCAAATGCTATATAAATCAAAACTCGAACCAGCAAGATTCAGAAAAGGGAATATATGAATTTTCAATTCATTATAGTTAATGAAAACCCACTATCAGTCTTGGAACAAAGAAAGGCTTGATGAAATAAAAATAGTGGAAAGGGGGGCAAACCAGAGAGGATCCAGATGAGAGAGACGACAAGAAGGGAGGTGAGTAAATAGACACCGACAATGGTGGATTGAGTGAGGAAATTAGGAACATAGCCAGGCAGTTTCAGATCTCTTGGTGCGTATGGATGCGGCTGCCCCTCCATTTTCGCTTCTTTGCCTCAGCCTCTCTTGCAGTTCAGTTTGGTTAAGCTGAAGTCTTCTTAATTCCTGTGGTTTTGGAACTTCTATGAGGGTGTAACTTGTTTTTTGAATTTCTATTGGGTCGGATTGGATCGGATCCGAATCAGACGTCATGGCGTGTCCAACATGGAGTCTTAGGAGTGGGCGGGCAAGTTGCATTCCTGTCCCACTCTGTTTACCGTTTTCTCCATCTGACAAATGCTATACTTGCACTTCTAGTTTTATTAGGGTTTCTGTCTAACGTTATGTTATAGAACTTTTTTATGATACGTATGCTATAGAATCACTAATAATTTGAATAATAGAATCTAATATCAATTCATATTATTATTTTTAGTTTAATTATAAGAGAATTGTATGTAAAATACATGATTAATCTAAAAATTCAACACACAACAAATATACTTTAATAAAACGCTTATAATTTGGTTAAATAAAGTTATATTGTTGTTAAAAATTAATCTTTTATCTTTAAAGTTTCATTACTTATCTTATAGTGTAAATAAAATAATTATGATTACAATTAGCCTTGTGGGATTCTGACATGACATTGATTGAGTGCATTACTAAATAAGATCCACAAATTCTAAAAAATATAACTTGAAATCTCTCTATAATATAATTGAACTTAAATTCTAGAGTAGAAGAAAAACCAGAACGTAAACTTAAGAAAAGTAATCTAAAAAATTAAGGTGAACAAGAGTTTATGTATCACACTTTTCCTTTGGCTCCTTTTTTATAATGGGTTTTGAAGTTAAAATTGATATAGAATTAATTTGGTAATTACCACAATTAAATGCCACCATTTATTAGTATTAATTACTTACCATCAAGTAAAATTAACACGATAGTTTTTTGTTTTAAAATTTAACTTTCTTGCTTGAATAAAAAAATCTATACCGTTGTTTAAGTGTTTATTCAAACCATACAATGACAAGTTTACAAAAACAAATTATTTTTTTCTAGCAATAATTTTTTCAAAGTGTTTCTTGTGTATCTCTTTGTGAAAGTATTTATTTAAAAAGGTTCCTATTACAATTATTTGATGTATTGCAATCTTTTTTTTATTAACGTGGTTTTTTCTAGTCTAGCTTACATGCACTTTAATTAATTTTACAGGACCTAAAATTAACGACCATGCAAGTTTCAGTAGCCCTAAGACTTATAGAATTCAAATCGGTGACCTTTAAAAAATAAACCTAGAATTTAACTAGTTAAATTACAACCTTTAAGGCTGATGTACTGCAATCTTATTAATAATTATGGTGGCTATTAATGTTTGTACAAAATTTATTTTTGGTACAAAGTAGGGGATCAAAGTGAATTTTCATGGCAATTTCAGAATTGTCATAAAGTTTTTTACTTTTTTTTATTTTGTTCTTTTATCTTTGAATTTGGCCATTTCTTAACAAATTCACTTAAATCAGTAAATAATTTGGTCTTGTAAAGGAAAGTTAAAAAAAAAATTTGAGAAGGAAAAAAAGATATCACTGTATCAATCCATAATGCTATATATTTTAATACACAGTAATACTAAAATAAATATCTAATGCATTTTTGTGTTTTCTATAATTGATAAAACAAAATATATATCAATAAATATAAAATAAATAAATAAATTATTATTATTATTTTAAATAAACATCTTACTAGTCACAGTGGAATATGCGATTCCTCTCTGTTTTTTTTTTTAAATCATATTTTACAATTTTAAGAAAAATGATGCTAAAAGCATGTTAAATTTTAAGAAAAATTGAGAATCTAACATTCAAACAAACATAGACATCCTTGACGTTTAAAATTATTAGTACGAAGAACATAAGAAATATCCATACCATATGCCTTCCAAAAGTGTAGTTGTCTTGGGAAAGAATAAAAACCCCATGGGTGGTTTTTTATTATTATCTACATTGAATTTTTTTTAATCGGAAAAAATGTGTTTTTACTTTATTTTTATTTATTTATTTAGAAAGTTTTTAAAAATATAGAATCGATTGCTTTTTAAAATATTTTTTTTATAAATACATTTAAATAATTTTTTATTTTTTAAAAATTATTTTAACATCAACACATTAAAATAAAAAAATATTAATTTTAAAAAAAATATAAAAATAAACCGACTTAATAATGGTAGTAGTACACTTAAAAAACAAAAAATCTTTCTAAGCGGTTGGGGCTAGTCCCAACAATAACCTACATGATAAACAGTAGATCAAGCCTCTTATCTGGAAATATCCTGATGACTGCGAAGTACACATCACATTGCAACACTCAAGTCTAATTGTACATTTCCGAATACACAATTCCACCACTCATTGCTTTCCTCGTAAATAACATAAATTAACAAAATCTCACATCTCAACCATAGCTCGCACACATGCTTTTTTTTTTTTTTTAAAAAAAAAAAATTTATATTTTTAAATTTTTTAATGTATTAATATCAAAAATAAATTTAAATTTTTTATAATATTATTTTAATATATTTCTGAGCAAAAAATACTTTTAAAAACAATTCCTACCATGTTCTTAAGTAATATCTAACAAAAACTTTAAATCAAGTAAAATTATTATGCATGTCCATTTTAGTTCAATCATAGTTTTAAGATCCAGTCCAATTCAAGGTTCGGGTTTTGGGTTTTGACCGGGTCATCGAATTGGCCAGGTTAAATTTTATTTTTTTAAAAAAATAAAAACAACGTCATTTAATAAAAAAAATAAAAGTCAACAGGTTGACAACCGGTTCTTTCTGGGTCATATCGAGTTTTTTCTTTCTCTATTTTTTCTTCAATCAGGTCCGGTTTCAGCCCTGAGTCGGCCAGGTCCCGGGGCAATCCATCAGGTCGGGCCGAATTTTAAAACTATGAGTTCAATATATAATTTACTATGGACTTACATACAATAAAATTTTTCATTTTTAAAGACTTGGTGTGGGAGGTATTTTTGTCTTTTCATAGAAAAAATAAAAGCCTTTGACGTAGATATATTTTAATCTTTTATATAATCATTGGTAATTTAAAAATTGAACAATAATATATTATTTTTTTATTTTAATTGTATAGTAAAAAAAACTAATACACCTCCAAGATCAATAAAAATCAGACTCATTAACCAAAGATTTTTTAATATTTTACAAACCCTAATATTAAAAATATAAATTTTATAGGGTCACATGCACGTGCTTTATTTTTTTGCTAATATCTCTAACTAGTGTGAATATCTTATTCATCAATATTTTTATCAATAATAATATTATAATAATTGAATATTTTAACCAATAAACTATGACACTATTCTCAATATGAGCTACGCAAACAACATTTATAGATAATAAATTAGATGAACAAGTTCCCACAATTTTTTATGAATTCTCTTACACGTTGTTCCTTCCCTACCTAACTAATTCAAGCATAGATCGTCTCCGAACCATACAAGACACTTGTTTTGCAGGAGAAGAATAACCCAAATTATCCCCGTCCAATCTTAAGCCCAAACGCCGGCCCCAAACCTCTTTTAGTGCAGCCCATGAAAAGCCCATATTTCTCATTGAAAATTTCTCAACTTCATCAATAGGATGTCTTGGATATATTTTTATTAATGAAGGGGAGCTTAAATAACATTAATGTTCCTTTTTTAGGAAAAGGCACTGTAAAGTTTCTTATTTTATTCTGAAAGGTCTTGAGTTCGATTTTTATAAAAGAAGCTAGGATGTTCACTGTAAAGTTTCTTTCATGTGTCTTCTAGAAACCTTTTCAATTTGAGTAAATAGGCACGTAACGTAACTCCTGTTTGTCAAGTATATGCAATTTATTACTGACGCTCTTGATTTTGTGCGAGCGTTTGATATGAACAAGTGAAGTGTTCATGTGTTTTAAAAACATTTTTTTTAAATTTAATTTTTTAAATTTATTTTAAATTAATTTATTTTAATGTTTGTAAATTATTTTTATATGCTAATATTAAAAATAATTTTTATATGCTAATGTTAAAAATATATTTTTTTAAATTATTAATATATATTTTAAAAAAAAAAATTATTTAAAAAGTAACTATATTTACATCTACATTACCAAACAAATTTATATTATTATCATATAAAAAATTAGATTTTTATTTTTTCAAGAAAAAAATAATGTATAAACATTTTATGAAAATATAACTTATTGGTTAAATAATATTTTTTTTATTTTAAAATAATCTCGAATATACTTCAAGTAATTTAAATATATGCTTATATATATATATATATATCTTTTTTTTTTTTGTGTGCGCGTGGAAAAGCAGGTGTCCTCCATAGAAAAAGAAACACAGTTGGTAATAAAAAAAATTAACAGAGGCCAAGACAGGGAAACGAAAGATGAAAAGAACGTGCTGCTTTTGGAGCCAAAGATTCTCCAAAGACACGTCGGGAGCTGCAATTGCATCGCTGTCGTGTAATTACTTTTTGACTCCCTTTTCCCAGAGCTGTTCCCATGCCCACGGCAGTTATAATCCCTCTCTCTTATTCTTTTATTTCTGGGCTACGAAACAAAAATCCAAGGACTATAAAAATGATTTTTTTTTTAATTTTCTAAAGAAACACGATTCCATTTTTGCATAATTGTGGTTTTCGCAGAAGCAGTGGTAGCTGCAATGTGAAATTTATTTAGTTTGGCTAAATGTAGCATTGAAGAAAAAGAAAAGGAAAAAACCAAGATGAGCCTTATCTCATGATACAGCCACGTACTGTATTCGGAAAGAGATGAACAGGGGAGTGCATGGACAGAGTGGATGTCCTGTGATGCTGTCAAGTGGATCATGCAGATTCCATATTTTTAGCTGTAGAATACACAAGACGAAGCTTCTGCAGGGTAGAATGCAGCTTGGGGCCTTACTAGCTATTCTTTTTTCGTTTTTCGTTTTGAAGATTTAAACCCAAGTTGAGGAAACAACCAGAGCTTAATTTGATTATTGTTGGGGTAACCACGAGTAGGGAGGTAGCAGTACCACAAAGGTAGAGCTGGATTATTATTATTTTTATTTTTATTATACTCCATCGTTAAAACCGTCGATCCAAAAAGTTGTTTCTATTTTTTCCTTAAAGAAAAAATAGGCAATAAGGAATTGCCACGGAAGCAAAAGACACGGCTGTTCTTCTTCTCTCAGCTCTGTCTTTCCCTGGTTTTGCCTTTTCCTTCCCCCCCGTCGCCCTCTCTTTCACCTCCGATCGAGAGATTCTCTCCTCACCTCCTTCCAGGTAAAATAAGAGATTTCTTATCCAACGTTTACCTTGCCTCCCTTCTTTTGCATTTTGTCCTTGACATTTCGGTTTTTTTTCCTGCAGGATTGGGAAGTGGTGATAAATCCTTAGATCTCCTTGTCCATTGTAAATGAGGAGATCCGAGGGTGAGTGAAAAAGAAATATTTAGATGGGGGGTGGTGAGAAAATGCGAGGAGGTGAAAAGATGTACAACACGTCAACTCCAATGCCTACGCACCAACTTTCCGATTCTAATAGCGGAATTATGGGTAACCATAACGATAATAATGTTCGTAACCTTCGAGTCTATCAAACCTGGAAAGGCAGCAATGTAATACTTTCTTTTCAACTTGTTTCCCTTTCCCTTAAATTTCCCTTTTTATTTTCTTCTCTCTGTGTGTCTTCACGTGTTTGTTATTATCAGGTTTTATGTTGTCCTCTTTTGTTTTTGTTTTTGGCTCCTACCCAGCTTCCTTTCTTAGCTTCTTTCAAACTAATTTTTACTTTTCTGCCAACAGAATCAGTGAAAATAATTGCCCCCCAAGGTCTTTTTTTCTCCCTTTTCACATTGTTGTCTTCACCACCACCCCCGCAATTTAGTCTTGCTGCAGCTTAATGAATCTTTATGTAAATCTTAAACCCCATTCTAGTATTTAAATGTTGAGGTTAATGTTTCATACTAGAGGTCAAAATTGGGTTATGATCTCTTGTATTACTAATTATACTTCCTTTTGAACTGATAGATTCACGGAAAACATCAATGCCAAGAATATTGGAAGTCATATAGCATGTAAAATTTACTAATGTTTGCCAGCAGCTTCATAGGCAAGACTTAATATCCAACTATCCAAGTAAATCATCAATGCTCTAGTTATTACGAGTGCTATGCTTGCTCCTTCTGTTTTGTTGTCATTCGTCTATATTGTGCTTCCAAAAAGAAGAAATTTTAATTAATATATAATTGGTGTTGATCTACCGGGAAAAGCATTTTCCCGCAACTTCTGTTATTTGTCGTTCTGTGGATTTGTAGAACAACAGAATTACTAGAATGATCATTGTATTTGTTACATTTTGCACCTAACATCTTCTGTTTCAGCAGTTGAATCTTTCACAGTATGTATAATTATGGATCCTTCAATTTGTACTCTCTTTTTTGCATGGAGCGGTGTGTCATTTAATTCATGACTAGTTATGCATACAAAGTGTGCTGCTTCATGTTTGCCATTTACGGCTATGAAGCGTGTGAAATGTATAGATCATGGAATAAGCTAGCCAAGCAACTGACTCGATCATCTAATTCTTTTGCAGATATTCTGCTTTGGGGGTAGGCTTGTATTTGGTCCAGATGTCAGGTCGCTGTTTCTTACAATCTTTCTAATCATGATTCCAGTAATCTTATTCTGTGCTTTTGTTTCTCAAAGGCTCATTAACGACTTCCAACACCAGCTAGGCTATTATGTTGTAGTTATATGTGTCATCCTGACAGCACATGTGAGTTCCTCTTTTACTGATCTTCAACTAGAGATTTTTCAAGATATATTACCATCACTTCCTAGCGTTGACAAATTTATTTTGAACAAAATGAACCTAAATTCACCAATAAATATATAAAGAAAAAAAAAATATCATTTTTGATGTCCTAGTAGTTCCCTGTTTCTCCAAATGTATTCTGATAGATGATGGTGAAAAGTGAAGCAGATTAGAGTAAAACATAAACTGAAAAGAACTTGGAGCTTATCCGAATTAATTTTTTGGAATTAGTTATAGTTAAATTTGTTTATAGCTATTTTTTCCCCCC
>NW_011499855.1:2894176-2903954 GCF_000495115.2 Populus euphratica | reverse complement strand
TTTAATTTTGTTTTTGCCCCCCCCCCCCCCAGCCAAAATCTTTTGAGTCTCAAGTTCTGAGAAAATGGTGGAAAAGCAGTTTGGAACTGCATTGTAAAATCGAAGCCTTCTCAACTTGATGGCTGTACGAATTTTAATTGATTTATGCTTCTTATTTCTCAGAGACTGATATACGACTGTCTCAATCATATGCTAACTTGGCTAAGGTCTGAATTTTGACGCTAGACGAGAAAAATGAAGTTATTTTGTTCAAAGGCAGAGAGAAGCTTGTCTTGCTTTTCCTTTGAGTTTTGATATGGCAGAATAATGATTATCGACCAAACATGAAACATATGATATTTCTGCTTCTTTTGTTGCTTATGCTGTGAGCATTTTGTGAGCTAAGAAAAATACAAAAATTATTGCTGACTGACCTTATAACTTATAAGCTCTTGCATATTCCAGTGAATTTACTTGGCAATTTGGTTTTTGTCACTGGGTTGTCAACCTCTTCAGGTTATTATTCTTCTCTTCCTTACTTCCGCAAGAGATCCAGGCATTATTCCTCGTAATCTCCACCCTCCAGAAGATGAAGGCTCAAGCATATCTGTTGACTGGCCAGGAAGTCAGGTTGCTGGCCCAAGTTTACCTCCAACAAAAGATGTAATGGTGAATGGGATGGTAGTCAAGGTCAAATACTGCCAAACATGCTTGCTATACCGCCCGCCACGATGCTCTCATTGTTCTATATGCAACAACTGCGTTGAGCGTTTTGATCATCATTGCCCGTGGGTGGGGCAATGTATTGGCAAGGTATGTTCCAGTTTAACAGTGTTTCTACCATGCATATTTTGATTTAATTATGGATTCGGTTCTTATTTTTTTTCGAATTATTTTCTAGTGGATTCACATTTTGATTGAATGCATTGTTCCTACAATTTTAAACCTTTTGGCTTGGTATGTGCCAATGTGATGGCCTTCAACTCTCTCATTTGATAGTGCATCCTCCACCACATATATCGGATAAATGGTTTGAAATGCTTCTGTAGTAGACTCCACACAGGGTCTGTCCTAACTATGGAATATATGTCTTTCCGCTAAACAGAGTGTATTGAACTCATAATTCATTAGATACTTTTTACATTAGGTACTTTTTATGAATGTCAACTAGGTATCGTAAGTAAATTGCTCCCGGCTCTTCCGTCATTTGTTAACCAAAGTTATTCTTTGATAAATGATCACTATGGGTCAGACTCAATAGAATTTGATCCAAAGACAACTGAATATACTGTCGTTAGGCATGTCATGTGGTGGTTCATGGTGAGCGCATTCATAGTTACACTCTTATTAAGTGTGACAGATACTGAATCCCCTGGCTTTCTTTGAGTGTTTCTGTTTTGCCAAAATGGACTGGAAAAGAAGTTAGAAAAACAAAAAAGATTGAGCTAGTAAAGAATGCTTGATTTTATTTTTAAAAATGCAGATACTTGTTCATTATGGCATAGATTTCCTTAAATTTTCCCAACCAATTTTTTTTTTTTTTTTTTGGGGGGGGGGTGTTGATTAGCAGTGATATGTCAAATCAATAACCTGTTAAATTATAATATTCATGTAAGTAGTTTGATCCTAGGTCATATGGCATGAGCCTTTACATTCCAAACTGCAACATTTGGTATGTATTCCAAGATTTGTGCATTTTCTTATTCTAGAATTTGTTTTATTTTATTTTGGGGAAGATTTTTTCATCATACAACTGCACAGGTATTAATTAGGCATCCCAGGCTATGTTTTGCCAGCATAGCTAAATAAGCATTTTTCAGAGCTTTCCAAATCACAGATTTCCTGGTTGACTTTGTGGGGTGTTTGAGATACAAGGCATGGGTTAAAGAGGCGAAACATCCTGTAATTGGGATTGACTTACTAATGATGATGATTACACTCAAGATGATTCTTCAGTGTATTCAGTTATTTTTTTGTGAAAACTTGGTTTCAAATGGCTCATAGTACTATTGATATCCTGTATGCTAATTATATATAGTTCTGACGTCTTAAGATTTTTCTGATTATACTATACTGGTTTTTGATATTAAATTGCCGTCTTACCTTCATAGACCTGACTGGTTAGAGTGTTCTGTTGACAGAGGAATTACAGATTCTTTTTCATGTTTGTGTCATCCACAACGATGTTATGCCTCTATGTTCTTGCATTCTGCTGGGTCAACATCAGGAAGATAATGGGTGCATATCATTGCAATATGTGGACGGCCTTTCTGAAGTCTCCTGTTTCAGGAATCCTGATACTGTACACATTCATATGTGCTTGGTTTGTTGGCGGCCTCACCGCATTTCATCTGTACTTGATATTCACCAATCAGGTTGCGATTTTCTCCTCACCCTCACTTTTCTGTTCTGAATCCTTTACTCCTCATTATGCAGCTTGCAAGTTATTTTATTTTTTTGCAGACAACATATGAGAACTTCCGGTATAGATATGATGGAAAGATGAATCCTTACAACATTGGTTGCATTCGTAATGTTCTGGAAGTTTTCTTCTCAAAAATCCCAAAATCAAAGAACAAATTCCGGGCAAAGGTCAGGGTCAAGTCATCATCTAGCTATGCCAGTTCAATGCCATTGGGCGATTCCTTGAGCCCAGAGGTGCCCAAAAGGAGCTTTAATATAGAAGTGGGCAAACGACAAGCTGTTGCTGATGAGGATTTTGAAGATATACAAAGTCAGATTGACAGTGTTGGTGGATTGGAGAGGTGTGGAACCCAGCCAAGACACACAAATTGGGATCGTAAAGCCAACTGGGAGATAACACCAGATATACATGTGTTAGCTGCTGAGTTTGGAATGGAATCTGGTTTAGCAGACAGGCAGAAAATTTCTAGAGATCATTGAAGTTTGTTTCATGAAGTATATTCTAGCGAGTCGAAAGTGCTCTCTGATCTCAAAGTCATCATGACATCTCTAATGGGGGCTGATTGAATATGGTCACTGACATTGCATTCAACTCAAAGTCCATGTCGAAAAGATGTTATATGCTTCACGTATGGAAGGAGAGAATGCTTTTGTTTGTTTAGGTATGAAATGGTACATGCTGTAAATTAACCTTCATTGATAGTTATTTGGATTGTTGTTGTGCTATTACTTGCTCATTTTTCTGGAAATTTGTTGAGTGTTGATATTTATCAATTGACTGGTAATATTAGAGAGAACCATTAGCCTCTTACACGAGCTCTGATTCAGTCATTGGTGTTTGAATACAAGGGATACTTTATAGGATCGGGGAAACCCCCCACTCCCTGTTTTCAGAAGGTGTAATTAAAAAGACTTATTTTCTTTTCCATTCTTTCTTACATTGTTGTGCCAGGGAAATAATTTGCTCAAGTGCAATGTGTTTGTTTCCAAGGAAAATTGAAAATTTTTGGTTTATCAGTGAACACATCTGCCAAAAATTGCTTGTTGACAACGACTTAATAAGTCTTCGGTGTCCAAGTGAGGCTCCCAAGTTTCTGTGATATATTGGCTCGTGACATTGACATCGTTGAGAGAAGCTCGTTTGGGAATTTGGCCTTGAAAAATTTCTACTGTCACAACCCGAAAATCTCCTCCTTTTCCCCCCCCTTCAAATAAATACATATTGTAGGCAAATTAAATATAGTTAGTGTTCGCTATTTCTTTAACTTGAATCTCCCTTGTGGTCATAGTATCATGATTAATTATGATTTCTTTTAATTATTTAACATTAAAATCCGCGTAAATCAAGAAGACATGAGGCATTAAAGAAATATATTGGACATTAAACATCATAACAATTTCTATTTACATAATATAAAAGAGTGATGTTAACATAGTATAAAATATATAATAAAAAATATGTATTTTGATATAATTTTTTTTTTGTCAAAAAATGTGAAATAGCTTATATATATATAAGGAACATATTCAATTACAAGCAAACAACTTTCTAAGATTAAGGTATTGTTTGGTGAGAATGTGTTTGTTTTTGTGGTTTTAATTTTTTTTATGTTTTTTATTATTTTAATATGTTGATGTTAAAAATAAATTAAATTATTTTAATATATTTTCAAGTAAAAAGAAATTTGAAAAATAATCATTGCTAAAATTCTTATTTTTTTTATATTTTTTAATTATTTTGATGTGTTGATGTTAAAAATAATTTTTTTAAAATTTTTTCAATTTATTTTTAAGTAAAAAAAACTTTGAAAAATAATTACAGTAATTTTAAACATTACATATACATTTGTTTTTGTGGCTTCAAAAATACTGAATTTCTTTTTTTGCTTGAATTATTTTTGGATAACAAACAACAGCAAATATGAGATCTAAATCCACGCACAAAAAAACTGATATAATCTAAAACTATGAATGAGGGGGGAGGGGATTTTTTTTTTTTTTCATTGTCACAGTTCAGATCACCATGTTTATCATTTTCTGGCCAACATATTTCCTTTTGTCACAATTCAACCATCACAAATCAGATAGTTTATGGCACATCCTCAGTGTGAGCTCCATGCTGTTTCGTCGCTAGTTGGATAAAAGAGGGGCCGGAATACCCCAAAGTTGGTCACGGAGGTGTCTTTATTATTAGCAGAACTAATCAACAGACATTTAAAGATGGGAGCCTCTGTCCTGACCTGAGTAAGGAAGGGCTCGCATTACATTTTGAAAAAGAACAAGAAAAAAAAGAATGGCCCACAATATAGCACGAAATTCTATTTACATTATGACACCATAGTAATTGGACTCATAAACAGAAGGGGCAAGATAACATTAGGAGGCATTTGATGGATAAGAATCAGCAGCGATGGTTGAGGCCTGTGATTGTTTAATCAGTGGTGGCGAGGAAGGACTCCGACTGTTTTTAGTGTCTCTGCATCATGAGGCCTGCAATGCACGTACCACTCTTCATCAGCATTATTGAATAAAGGATTGTTGCAATCTGATATCAACAGTCATGTGTTTAGGAAAGAATTGATCATTCGAGTTTGTTTTGGCAGGCTCAATCATATATGTTACAATAGCATAACAGGTGAGATAATTTATTCCTGAATTCGGGATATGCAATGAGATGCACAATTAACAATTTATTCAAGTATTTAATTGACTGAAATGAATGAGACAAGGGAAAAAAAGTAAAGGTACTTGGTGATGGCATTAGCGCGGGTTGGATCAGGCAGGGTGGGATTATGTTCCTGGATATGAGCAACCTTCCTGAGGAATGATTTTTTGAGAAATTTACTAGCATCAGCAACTACTGTATCAGGGTCGTCTACCTCAGCAATGGATTCTCTCCTTTTCTTGTTTATGCTAACTCCTGGGCTATGCACCAGCTGCTGCTTCATGGTGTGGAAGGCCATCGCAACTGCTACAGTCATCATTCCTGCCATCACATAGAATGGTGCATACTCCCCCGTCGCTGCATACCTGAAATTGTGAGTGTTCATCAATACCCACACGATCATACCGTGGCTCTCTTATTTTGTAATAATGCTAATATATATGTGCAGTAATGGGCTACGGCTAAGAACATGACTGGTTTCATTCTTAATAAAACCTGCTGCTAGGCACATGATGGGCAGCATTGTGAGACATTGTTGCAAACTTGGGAGCGGTGGAGGATGCAAAAGGTCGACTCTGTCCCAATCGAGACAGCACTGCTCTCCACTGGCTCTGCCACCCATAGGACAAACGTAAATACCAGTATATGAATACAATTATCCTCCTGTATGAAACTAATCATCTCCCCATGTATCTCAATGCATAAAGAAAAAGAAACCGATAATAAACAGTAACTTACAGTAGCCCTGAAAGCCATTATTTCCGATCAAGAAAGAAGGAATGAAGAAGAAAGTTTCTTGGCTCTTGCTGATGAATGCGGTTAATGGATATCGACTCTGTTTCCTTGCTTTAAATAAACATCGTATGGAAGACTTTTGAAACCTCAGAAACTCTCGTGATTGAGAGGCGACACGTTGCCGGCATGCACTTTTTGTAGGAGAGAATATCTGAAAGTTTATTTCTTTGTGGCGACTAGCTAGTGAGTGTATCGATATGATAATTAGGGTGTTCGCCATAAGCAAAGTCTTTTAAACAAAGTATTTTAAAATTTCAACAGAATTATCTTACTTTAAATGTATTTTTAAATAAAATTTTTAAACTAAAATAAAAAAATTTAATTATATTTCAACAAAATAAACATAAATTCTAGATTCATGAGAAAAAAAAAGTTTATAAAAAAGAAGAAAAACACTAAAACTAAAATAAGGAGAGAAAAACTATATAAAATTTTGGAAAAAAACTTGTGCAAAACTCTTCTTTCACCCCTCTTTTTTAGTATGAATTTTAAAAGTTAAAAAGTTAAACAATTAATTTTGATAATAATTATAATTAAGTCTTACCATCAATAATTAAATTTGAATATAGTGACCACAAATATTACTTTTAAGATGAAAAAAATGGATTAGGTTTTGCAGAAAATATTTTTATAATAGATTATTAACATTCATGCGTTGAAAAAAATAATTTTTCATGAACTAGATTCAAGTCAAAATTTTATTTGACAAAAAATAATCTTTTAAAATCTAAAATATTATTTTACAATAAGCTCAAACTTGAGCTCCTAAAATTCTAAGTTTATTTTGCTTCGAAATTACAAGTCTGTGGTGTGTGTGAGTTCAAGCACAAAGCCCAAAACCCCTCTCATCTAAGAATTTAGGTGTCATTTAAACTAAATTTTAATTTTCTAGCCTTTTATTTTATAAATACTAAGAAAAAATTGTTTTCTTTCCATGCGGAATAAAGCTTGTGTAATACTGAATTTGTGAGAATATTTTAATCTATTTATCAAATTTAGAGGCACTCCTTTTCAAAATATTTTAATTTTTTTTATAAATTAATAGAAGATCACAATTGAGATACATATTTAAAAAACTAATGTATGAAAAAAAGGGGTCCGAGTCACAAGAGATTAATTAAGTACCATAATCCATGCACGCAGATAGAAAGATGACAAAAGCTTCTTGGATCGATCATCCCTCGGAAGAAAGAGATCTCGAATATCCTTGTCCATCACAACAAGCAAGGAGCTGGGGGAAAAAGAAGAAAGAAAACCCTGAAACTGCCATGTTTTTCCACAGCTTTCTTGAACTTCCTAGAGGTGCTATACATATAACTTGAGAAGTTCAAGAAAGCCGTGGAATAGCATGACCAGGTGTTGCAAGAAAATACCACCTCCAATTCTTCTCAGATCCGACGACTCTATATTTCTTTTCTCATGAACTGAAAAAATAGTGATACAAAGAGATTTATATGGAGCATTATGTCCATACAAAACCTCATACATGGACCCCCAGAACATATAATTTTGCTGCGTACCAGCTTTATAGAGGACAGTAGGGTTCCTTGGCGCACAAGAGCGCATTTTCCTCACCAAAGTCCCACTTTTCTAGTCAGTGCCAGCGCAGTGGGACATACGCAAACAATCACATACGAAGTAATGTTTTTAGAGATTTTTTTTTTTCCTTTTTTTACTTAAGAGCTTCGTGACATATTAATTAAATTCGAGGAATTATAAACTTGATGATGTGAATCAACCCAATTAATTATTTTTAATTTGATGATGTACTAAAATTCAAATAGTTTAAAAATAAAAATAATATATATAATTAATTAATCTGTTAATTTAAGTAGTTTTTTCTTCTCTCCTTAGCCAAGACACTCGGTAGGCCAAGATAGTTGTGATTAGTATCTGAGAAGAACTATTTTTGATGAATTTAAAGAATTTTCAATGTTTAAATAAATATATTTTTAGAGAGATAATGCAATAATGTTTTAAAAAGAAATGTTATATATATATATATATAGTAAAGAATAAAAAATTGTAAACCTGAGTTTTCTAAAAGAATCATTTGACCTTTATAATTTGTGAACTTTTTTTATGAAAAAAAACTAGAATATTATTTTATTTTGATAGCATTTCAAAATAAAATTCATTATTTATGATCATTAATTAACTTTTCAATAGATTTGCAAGAAATATATACAGTACAGAATGAGTTTTTTAAAAGAATCATTTTATTTTTATAATACATGAACGCTATTCTTTTATAAAAAAAAAATCTGAAATATTATCTTATCTTGATAGTATTTATTTAAAAAGGAATAAAAATTCATTACTTATCATTAATTAACTTTTCAGCAGATTTACCAAGGAATTGGAGGATACAATTTCAAAAGTGACAAATAAACACTCATATACATGAACTAAGAGGGTTTGCTCGCCGAGGGAGTGAAAATATAAAATTCTGAGAGAAAAGGAAACGAAATGGAGATGCAGGGGATCGAACCCTGTACCTCTCGCATGCAAAGCGAGCGCTCTACCATTTGAGCTACATCCCCACCCAGTAACCCTCGTTGCTATAAAATAATATTGAACATGTCTGGTTAAGAATTCCAAACACTTCAAAAAGATATTAATATTGACGCCAACGTCAAGCCTGTCTATTGATTACTACTGGCATTACATCCCAATAGAGGATGTCGTTTCCCTGTAATTCACTATATCCATAGACACGTTCGTTGTCGACGGCACTGTTCCTTCAACAATGTTTTTTAATTTTATCATTTCAAATTATATTATTATTTTTTTATACATTCACTTACATATAGTATCTTTGTAAACTGAAATTATATATGTTAAAACAAAATTAAAAAAAAGAGAGAAAAAAGTTAAATTACATGAAAAGAAAAAAATTCAGTTTAATTCCCAAGGTTTTAGCTTAAGCATTTATTTGGTCTTCGTAGTTTTTTAATTTTACATTTCAATTCTAAACTTTTTTTTTTTTCAAGTTTCAGTTCCCGGATGTTGTTAGAAGAGAGAGAAAATCACAAAAAAAAAAAAGGAGAGAAAAAGGGGTGATTATCAAATGCTTGGATTGCCTCACATTCCTCTTCTGTGCAAATCACCTCACGGATGGCTTTTAATGCTTCTGATTTCTTCAGTAATTCATCAATAATGATATCATCCTTGGGAAGCTGGCTGATGATTGCAGCAGCAATGGACCTTTCTTCGATATCCAGTGAAACAAAGGTGTTGATGGCAGTTTCTTTAGAAGGAGATGGTGGGAGCGGAACTCCATCAGGATGATTATCAGAAATACAGCTTATGAGTTTCAATGCCCATCTTTTCACCTCACGCTGATCACCAACCAGCGAATCGAATAGGTGGGCAATTGCATCCCTATGCGATCGGATTAGATCTTGAGCTGTCTGAGATTTAGAGCTGAGTTCAACTAGCAGGTGCAAGAACTGAATCTTAGTTTCAGGATCAGAAATGTTGACAGACTGCAGAAAGAGACTTACGTTGTGCTCTGATTGCAGCTCCTGCAGGCCCTGATGCGTCTCGAATTCAGGATGGTGGCAGGCTCCAACCAATAGAGCAAGAATCTTACCAGCTTCTTGTTTCAAGTGTGAATCAGATTGTACAAATGAGATGAGGCCTAACTGAAGGGGTATCTGTTGGGTATGCGACCAAAGTCCTACATTGGTTAGAAATAGAGAGGATCAAGGGTATATAAGGATGGACAAATATCTCCATTGGTATGAGGCCTTTTGGGTGTAACCCAAGAGCAAATCCATGAGGGCTTAGGCCCAAAGTGGACAATATCACTCCAATGTGGAGATAAGTGGTGTCTGTAATCCTTACAAGTGGTATCAGAGCCATGCCCCCGAGTTAGCCATGATGGATGAATCCTCGGAATGCCGAACAAAA
>NW_011499855.1:2892587-2892776 GCF_000495115.2 Populus euphratica | reverse complement strand
AAGGAAAAGAAGAGTTCCCAGATGAAGCTCAGAGCAGAGACTGTATGAAAAAGTTGTACAACAAGAAGTCTCTGCTCAACGGTGTGAGGACCGTGATATGAGTCCAAGTTTGGACCGTCTTATGACAATAGGCGGAGACACCTCAGGAGAAGGTGTGAGGACCGTTATATAAGTCCAAGTTCAGACCGC
>NW_011499855.1:2883597-2891269 GCF_000495115.2 Populus euphratica | reverse complement strand
GGTTTTGCCGAACCACGTTAAATATTGTGTCAGTGTGCTTGGCCTCCTATGAACAAATATCAGTACATCACCGGTTGGAATTCCCAACAGTATCACCACAGAGTCTGATAGAAGCTGCTTTACAATCTGTGGGTATAACAGTAGCTTCTTACTGTATTTGAGGCATGCTGATTTGTATGCTGGAGAATTTGAATTGAGCATCCGTGTCAGACTTTGTATAAATTGTCCATCCTCCAAGTCTTTAATGTTATTTTCTTTAAGTTGCATCTTTATCAAATCAGCAGTCATCCATGCTCTGCTTTCTTGTGCTTCTCCATGGAAATGTTGGTTGATTGGCTCATGGAATAGCGTTACATAATAATAAAATAATATAAGTTATATTTTGAATTCTTCCTTAATAATTTAAACTTTTGAATTAATATAATTTTTTAAAATGACATTAAATCATTGTTAATTAAGTAATTACAAATTTAAATTTTACTATTTTCATTCTAATTAATAAAAATGAAGCATTAGATAGTATAAATATATGCATATTTTAAGTTCAAAAATTAAACATTAAGCATTAGACAACATGAACCATTCCTACTCTAATTAATAAAAATTAATCACTAGTTAGCACGGACATATATAAATTTCAAGTTTAAAAAACTAAAAATAAAGCATTAGGTAGTATATACAATCTCCTTTCTAATTAATAAAAATTAAATACTAAGTAATATGAGTATGTTCAAATTTCAAACTCAAAAAATTTGAGAGATTGTGTTAAGAAATAATATAAATCAAATTATATCTTTTTTAGATACTTAGATTGTGTGTTAAAAAATAATATAAATTATATCTTGAGATTTTATCTAATAGTTTAAGTTTAAGATTTTTTATTGAATAATATATATTAAAAAATAATATAAATCAAATCATATTTTTTTTAGGATGAGTTGATTCTTTGATATAGTATTTTCAAAGATTTTTAACGGAGAGAATATATTAAAAAATAATATAAACCATTTAAGTTTTTGAGTTGAGAAATTTTTTTTATTGACATGTCTCTTTAAAAAAAGATAATAAAAAAAAAACTTGGATGAAACAAGTAACAAATGGTTGAAAATATTAAGCTTATGCCATCTTGATTATATGGGTATTTGAAAATATAATAATGATTGCCTTTTAAATTATTTTTTATTTTGAAAATATATTAAAATAAAGTTTTTAATTTATTTTCAATATTAATATATTAAAACGATTTAAAAATATAAAAAAATTAATTTAAAGAATTTTTATTTTTCAAATTTTGAAGGATGTGTTGGAAGAAAGATTATTCAATATGCGTTGGGATTTCTGCGAGACGTCTGGGTTGTCATTATGGAGCAAAGAAACCAAAAGAAGAAGCAATCTTTGTTTTCCCTATTTCCTCTCTAAGAGCTTCTGTTTTGGACAACCGCAACAAAACTGCCATAGCATCTGGTCCCTTTTCACCTCTGCAAGTCAGCTTAACAATGCGCCGAACCGCACCTGCTTCTACTATGGCTTCCTTCAATTCCACATAACAAGAGTTTACAAAGATGCTCAACAGGTCAAAGTTGAAACGAAAGATAGTGTTGAAGCTTTGCGTACCTTGTGATTATCACAGTGCTTAGTTAGGTAGTAAAGATATTTCAGAGTTGCCGCGGTGTTCAGTCTCTTGTACTTAAAATTCCACTAATTTTGGAGTGTGTCCACCCTCTGCAAATTTGACAGCATAATGGGGAATTTCCATCAGAAATTTCATGTTCTCTAAGGTCATTCTTACTGATTCCTGAGACTGCAGCTTCAAATTTTAAGTCCATCTCTCTTTGCTACCACTCATCTATAGACCTTCGAAGGTTAACATTTGGAATCAGCTCGAAAAATGGGAGCTCCTCTCCACAGGTTGGACAATTCCTCTCCCCTCCTTTGAAGCGGTCCTGAATTGCCTTTCTCTACTGTGGCTATAGAAAAAAATATGAGAAAAAATTATTTTAGTAAGTTTCGAATAAAAATGTTTTTGACTTGCATTACAGTACAATTTTGTTTTATTTTAGAAAATCAATACTTATATATCTACATGTATATTTTGTCAATTCAAATAGGAAATAACTATGTGGTGTGTGTGTCCCTGTTAATTTTAATGAAATTAATGGATATAGAAAAAAAATATATAATTGATTGATTCTTTGATTGGTAAATGGTGTAAATATATAAGAACTTTCCATTCAATTACTAACATTAGCTATGGTATCTATGTTACCATAACACTTGTGCTCCATTTGGGTTTGCTAAGTTACCTTGAGATTTAGTACAATTTCCATTTTAGAACCTTAGTTTTTCTGTAAATTCAAGTGGGAAATGGACCGAGCTCGAGCTGCTAATAGAATATGGAAAAAGCAACTGTTTACTAAGATTGGAGGGACAGTTTATCCTATACAGCCAAAGCAGTAGGATATCAGATTCATGTAAGTCACATAAAGATTCACATGTTTGGAATATAACGTAGCCACTACACCGCCTATAGTAGGAAAAATCCCTACGCTGCCCGTTGGGAGTTGTGACTTCGCTTTAATCCTTGTCCGTACTGTGTGACAGAGAGATTTGTACACATGCTTATGGAGCTTATAGGACCCTGAGCTACATAGATAGCCCAGTTGGAGAATAAAATACACAAAAGTTCGGGATGTTCAAAATCTTCTATTAATTAGTCTCCCAATCTCTTGTGTGCAGGTGGTTGACTTCATCTACTTCACAGACTCGTCTTGCATACAGTGGCTGACCCCTGCTTCCATTTTTGTCTTAAATTATCCAGTAATCGTTATCATTGATTCAAAACAAATTTAGAAGAAGGTTATGTGGAGCAACAGAAGTGCAATGGACTTTATATGAAGCAAATTGACGTACATTTACAATCCGGAAAAATGGCATACGCATTGATCAAAAGCGATGCTCAATGGATGCAATGGGCTTCATAACAGACTGTTGCATCTCCATCTTTTCATGACATATCTAAAAACCATTGCATTTCCCACGCAAGATTACAGACAAGAAACCTTAAATAAATAATAAAATAAAAAACACCATCATCATCCCCCATAACAACCTAAAACATTGATTAATTTTATGATAGGTAGGTTTATAAATATGTGTGCACTAGCATAGTAGTTAAAAGTAGAGGGTGGATGATGATCCCAAATCAAGCTCGTCTGTGACCGTGTCCGATACCGATGGCATAATCTCAAATAACGAGCCATGCTGCCCATAGTCATTTGAATCAAAAGCCAAGCTTGATCCACTAATCTCAAGCCCATTACCGTTATTTTTCTGTTCCTCTTGAAACCCAAAAAACTCTGCGTCGTTCCAGAATCCATTGTCCATATCAGACCCATAGCAGCTGGAGTTGACATCAGGAGGCAAAGGTGGGAGCTCAATGTTGTCCTTGTTGGAGAAATAGATGGGCTCAGTAGCGAGACCAAAACTGCCAGCATTATTGGGCTCATAAGACCCTCCTGGGCCATCTGCAGCACCAGCTCCACATCCTTGAACCCAACCTTCTCCACCTGTTAACAAGTTGCTATTACTGTTACCATAAGCATAAGCATTGAAGGGGTACTGATCCTGAGAGAAGTAGAGCTTTTGGCAGTTGGTGTCATTTTGATGAGCATGGTTTTGTGGAGGAGGAGCAAAGAGGGCTGAGATGTCATGTTGGGATTCGTCTGGTGAGATAATGGAAGTGACGGAGGAGGCAGGAGGCATGTCCGAGTAGACAAAGTTGGTGCGGGCTTTGGAGCCTCGCATGGACCTGGCTGCACGGTCATAAGCCAGGGCAGCCTCCTCAGCGGTGTCAAAAGTACCAAGCCAATGCCTCTCTTTTGTTGAAGGGTCTCTTATCTCTGCAGCGTATCTGCCCCATGGCCTTCTCCTTACCCCCAAAAACCTTATCTCATGTTGTTCTTGTTGGTTCTGGTTTTTCTGCTGCTGCTGCTGCTTTCTTTTGTTCTTCGAAGGAGAGGGTGTAGAGTTGGTTTTTGTTGAGTGAGTAAAATCCATGATAAAAGAAAAAAGATATATAAGTTGGTTTTAGATAAGATTTTATGCTAAAATTAAAGAGAGATTCTGTGTCTAGAGAGAGAGAGAGAGTAGCAATTCTCTTCTTGTGCAAGATTATATAGAAATGACGGGGAGAATAATGAATAACCTGCAGGGCTTGTTTATGGGGCGTTGCATGTTGGGAGTATAAATAAGGATTTAGGAGAGACTGTTCTTGTGCTTGGGTTATGCTACTATCCTTCCTTTTCTTTTGTAATGTAATTACCACAGATGCCCCTCGATACATACATACATACATACACACATCATGTATTCTAGTGGTATCAATAACATATCTTTTGTTACCAAATGATGATAATAATTGATGACTTCAATTCATGCTTGAGAGTGGGCCCACTTATGCTTAATTGATGCATGGGATTCCTGTGATTTGATGAATCTCACCCTATCCTTGTCATCATTAATTATTAATCACTTAGTAGGCTAATCGTTTCGATTTATCACTGGCTGTTATTGCCTCTAATCGACGCTTGCCTTGTGAGCTAGTTATTTTGAACATGATGATTATTAATATCCTTCAAGATCAACACAAGTTCTATGTGGAAACCCAGATTTTCCTTCCATTTAACATGATGATCGATTATTAATATCCTTTAAATTAATTATCCAATATGGCTAATTAAACACTTATTTGTTTATATCAAGAGATATGTATGTGTGAACGTACGTTTTATGGCCTCGAGTATTTGTAGATCAATATTGGAGACTAGTTAAGTTGGTTTCCCTACATAAATTAATAAATTTATCTAGATGTTTTTTTCTAATTTAATGATTGATATGCATCTAGTTCATATATATATATATATATATATATATTGTTGATTTGTATTTGTAGATCACTTCTTAATTCGGTTGATTTTCTTCCATGAATTATAATTCTTATCCGGGCAGGTGGAAGCAAGAACTTTCACTATCAAACATCTCGATTTTCGATTACCAAACTGTATTTATAGGTTAAATATTGTTGTCTATTTGCTCTCATGTAATAATTAACATGATTTAATTTTTCTTTTGAACTCAGCAGGCTATTTGTGATCTATTTCATGAGATTAAATACTCGACTAATTAATAATTGATTCAGGCATTGTCCATTTTATATACTTCTAACTCCTTAGTTAATGAAAAGCATGAAATAGGTGTTAACTGCATAGATTGCTGAGATGTGGCGCCCATTGATCAAGAAGGAATTTTTTTTTTTTTTAATCCGCTGTCGATCCCTACCCAGTGAAGGATGTAATAATGGGCATGGCTTCATGACAATCATTGGCTCTCACATTGAACAAGTACTTTTCTTGCAAGTTCATCTCCTCCTAAAGTTCCATCTGATTATTGGATTTGATTTATTTCCTTATATCATGAGTTATAATTAGCATATCTAAATAAAAGTTCGTCATACGAGGACTTCTGATCAGTGAGTGAGATTAAGGGTCTTGCTTAATTAAATCACTGATTCAGGGACTAATCATGGATGGTACTCCTAAATGACTTGTATTATTATTATTTTTATTATTAAGGGCATTCAAGCCTGCCTTTGAAGAAGTACTTTATTCAAAACCCAAAAAGGTTCCGATAAAGACCAAACCTGCACCATATGATTGCTCAATTCATGGAAGCAAATCAAACTATCATTCCCATCATCATTCGATTGGTTGTTAGTACTCATCATCCCAGCACAATTAGATTTGGTTTTTTTTTTTTCTCTCTCTTTCGTAATTTATTACCGACTATATATAATAATTTTTTCTGTTCTGAATGATTTCGTTGAAGTGTTAAAAAGGGATGATGGTGTTGTCTTCTTGAACCTCGTGACATTAATTCTCAACACATGAGCTAGTAAATATATATATATATATATATATATATACATACACACCTATTAAGAAACTAGACCTCTAATTATTAGAGTTGGATAGTAATATAAATATTTCAAAGGTTTCGTCAGCTAATTTAAACTTAAATTCTTATATTAAGACGGCTCATTGATATATATATATATATATATATATATATATATATATATTATTAAAATTTTAATGATTATATAATCACAAGTTGAATCTCACTATCTCTATTGTTAATTTTGAGTTAAATTAATAAAACTATATGTATATGTACCCAGATTTTAAACTTAAATTCTTTTTATTTAAGAGTGTGTGTGTGTGTACATATATTAGAAAGATATAAAATCATCTTAAAAGCCTCGTATTGAGATCATTCTTCTGACAATTAAGTATTTAAACACATGAATTCTACTCTAAGTATTGTACAACAGGTTTAATTGCAGTGACAAGAACCTGCCCCTTCTCCTTCAGGTATGCCATATTTATAATTTATACAAAGGTAGATAATGCACGCTAGGATAAAAGGTCATGTTACCCTATACTCTATAGTAATGCATATGGAGCCTTTTTTACGTGGAACACAAAGGGAATATGATTGTCTCAGCCATGTGCATCCAAATATAATGATACCGCGTTCCATCATCCTTCTCCCACGCAGCTTTTCAAAGCTAATGACTTTGCTTTAATATCTTTTTCATAATTTTATAATTTTGTGAAGGATATTGGAGGATTGGTAAATATGAACTCTCTCGGAGGCCTCCAAACGAGGGGAAGGCATGTTGGGTTGCATGTGATGAGAGGACATATAGATTGGCATGCTTTTTCGACCAAAACAATCACTAGGAAGACCTACTTACTATATATTAATATAAAATAGAAGAACAAGAATTTAGCATGACTCGGCCCGATGGAATTCAAAGTTTGTATGATATTTGATTAAGAAACTCCTCGATATCAATTGTAATCGGTGCTCTTCTTGTTATAGGATTCAGTTTGTTGAAGTCAAATATTTGAAAGACCTATCTAGCTAGCACCAAAAACTAAAAAAGGAAAATAAAATAATTGTACCTAGTAATCCGAACATTTATTTTTATATTTAAAGCATGTTTGGTATTGTATTGATAGTTACTTTTAAAAATATTTTTTATTTAAAAATATAATGAAATAATATTTTTTTATTTTTTAAAGTTATATCAACTTAATAAAACGATATAAATACATAAAAAATAAATAAAAATAAAAATAAATAAATAAAATTTTTCAAAAATACTATTAAAATATAAACACAAACACACAAATAAACGGTCTCGCATGCAGCAGCTATCAGTGGTTTTTCCCGTTTTTAAGGTAAGTCTTGGTCAAAACTGGAACATGAATGATCACTGAGGTGTATAGTCGTCAGATGGCATCTTTGAAAACTAGAGGCTCCGTTTCAAAGTTTTTCAAACAAAATAGAAACTTCAGCATCCCAAGTTTAAGAGATGTGATGAACTTTAAGTCTAATCGTCACACTAAAAAAACTCATACTTGCTAGGTTGGCGAGATTTGTTTCCGACTTGTTATCGAGGTCACAATAGGTCAAAAATGGACAATGACTTTTGAGGATGGACGGAATACTTATATTGCAATCGGGCACAAAAATTTATATAAAGTTGTATTGAGTGACCACTACTGCATGGGGATTTGGATTAGAAAGGACTCACACCCATTGCCAT
>NW_011499855.1:2807635-2881469 GCF_000495115.2 Populus euphratica | reverse complement strand
TATATATATATATATATATATTATTAAAATTTTAATGATTATATAATCACAAGTTGAATCTCACTATCTCTATTGTTAATTTTGAGTTAAATTAATAAAACTATATGTATATGTACCCAGATTTTAAACTTAAATTCTTTTTATTTAAGAGTGTGTGTGTGTGTACATATATTAGAAAGATATAAAATCATCTTAAAAGCCTCGTATTGAGATCATTCTTCTGACAATTAAGTATTTAAACACATGAATTCTACTCTAAGTATTGTACAACAGGTTTAATTGCAGTGACAAGAACCTGCCCCTTCTCCTTCAGGTATGCCATATTTATAATTTATACAAAGGTAGATAATGCACGCTAGGATAAAAGGTCATGTTACCCTATACTCTATAGTAATGCATATGGAGCCTTTTTTACGTGGAACACAAAGGGAATATGATTGTCTCAGCCATGTGCATCCAAATATAATGATACCGCGTTCCATCATCCTTCTCCCACGCAGCTTTTCAAAGCTAATGACTTTGCTTTAATATCTTTTTCATAATTTTATAATTTTGTGAAGGATATTGGAGGATTGGTAAATATGAACTCTCTCGGAGGCCTCCAAACGAGGGGAAGGCATGTTGGGTTGCATGTGATGAGAGGACATATAGATTGGCATGCTTTTTCGACCAAAACAATCACTAGGAAGACCTACTTACTATATATTAATATAAAATAGAAGAACAAGAATTTAGCATGACTCGGCCCGATGGAATTCAAAGTTTGTATGATATTTGATTAAGAAACTCCTCGATATCAATTGTAATTGGTGCTCTTCTTGTTATAGGATTCAGTTTGTTGAAGTCAAATATTTGAAAGACCTATCTAGCTAGCACCAAAAACTAAAAAAGAAAAATAAAATAATTGTACCTAGTAATCCGAACATTTATTTTTATATTTAAAGCATGTTTGGTAGTGTATTGATAATTATTTTTAAATATATATTTTATTTAAAAATAGAATGAAATAATATTTTTTTATTTTTTAAAGTTATATCAACTTAATAAAACGATATAAATACATAAAAAATAAATAAAAATAAAAATAAATAAATAAAATTTTTCAAAAATACTATTAAAATATAAACACAAACACACAAATAAACGGTCTCGCATGCAGCAGCTATCAGTGGTTTTTCCCGTTTTTAAGGTAAGTCTTGGTCAAAACTGGAACATGAATGATCACTGAGGTGTATAGTCGTCAGATGGCATCTTTGAAAACTAGAGGCTCCGTTTCAAAGTTTTTCAAACAAAATAGAAACTTCAGCATCCCAAGTTTAAGAGATGTGATGAACTTTAAGTCTAATCGTCACACTAAAAAAACTCATACTTGCTAGGTTGGCGAGATTTGTTTCCGACTTGTTATCGAGGTCACAATAGGTCAAAAATGGACAATGACTTTTGAGGATGGACGGAATACTTATATTGCAATCGGGCACAAAAATTTATATAAAGTTGTATTGAGTGACCACTACTGCATGGGGATTTGGATTAGAAAGGACTCACACCCATTGCCATGTAAATAAGCTTCTTTTTTTCTTTCTTAGCATTGTTATCGTTACTATCTGATCTCTTTATAATTTAGTTACTATCTCTCTATGATTTTGTTAACGTTACTCCTAGGAAGTGATAACAACATTGACAAAAAGGGACAACAAGTTACCTAGGCAGGTATGTTAAGCCATAACTCAACCATGAGATTGAACAACAAGCTATCTAGTTAATATGGTTGGGCAGAAACTCAACCCCACTTAAAATAAGGTTTTTTTTTAAAAAATAAATTAAGATAAATTATAGGGATATACAAACCTTATTTAGAATATGCTAATCAATTATAATGCATGATTGTAGAGTATGTTTAGAAATGTGGTGTAAATAGTATTTCCCTCAAATTTTTTCGGTGTTCTCTTAAATTTTGAATTTTTTTTGTTTAAAATATTTTTTCATGTTTCCAAATTATTTTGATTTGCTGATATCAAAAATATTTTTTTTAAAAAAAATATTTTAATACATTTCTAAACAAAAAATACTTTGAAATGCCATAACTACTATAATTTTAAACACACCCTTAGTTTAAGAATCAATATATAATATACTAGAGATACCACTTTGTAATATATGTATTATGCTACTATATCAATGAATATAATTAAGGCTTCGCATGATATTTTCTCATATTATTAGAGGAGAAGTCTTATATCATATAAAAATATTATAATTACTCTAAGAAGATTATTATTATTTTTATTAATGAAAAACTTTACCCCATAACAAACCCTAGAAGACTAGACATATAGAATGACCTAAATTATACATCAAACACAAACCTAAACCTATGAACATCACGCTGCCTAAATAGATTTGAAATTGAATGGTACTTATTATGTCCTATTATCTCAAATATTGAGATGTATATTCACACCAAAACAAACTAAGACATGCAAATATTGAGGATTTTTCACGACCTAAATAAACAAACTTTAATTTTAAAAAATAAAGGAATGAAAATTTCATTGTAAAAGTATGGCTAATCAACTCAATAGATACTAATTTGATAAACAATTTTATTTGATTTTTTTATAATAAAAGCAGTATGTGATATAGTTGTCATAATATACATCAATGAAATTGACATTTCTTGGGTGTATAAATTGAAAAAATAAGTGAATCAATTGAGATATGATGGTAAAACCTTAGAAATTACTATAATAGTTTGTAAAGGTTATAGAAGGAAATTAATTTTTGACGACCTAATCCTAGGATAAGTAATCATAATATTAAAAAACTCAATTCAATTTAATAAGAGGACAAGTTTTATACCTTTTTAGATGGTTTGGATGATCGAATAGATAAAATCAAAGCTAGTATTCTCCAATTATAACCACTTTTCATGATGAAAAAACCATATACATTGGCTTAGAAAAAGGACTCTCAATAGTTGTGATGTTGGGAAGTGTTATCACGAGAATGCTAACTAAATGAGGAAGATACAAAACCCAATCACAACAACCATGATGCTTATACAATGAATGACTATTATAATTCCTCATAATAAGTTTTTGGGTGATTTTTGTTTAAATAAGAAGAAAAGAGATAAGTAGTTATTTTTTTTTCTTAGATAAGTTATCTTCACATGAGCCCAAATATATATTTGACTTATATATATACTTTACTTAATCAAGATGGCTATATTTAAATAGAAAAGAAGCATTCAATATATCTAATGATAAAAATATATCTATTAGTTGTCTCCATCAGCTTGTATAATAAAAAATCGGTGTACATACTGTGAAAATCTCAAACATTCTCAGGAGATATGTTTCATATTACTTGAGTATTTGGATTAGTAAGGGGGGTTTAAGAACTCAAAAGCAATATGAGAAAATTGGTGGATTTAGTTGAGTTGTTTTTATGAATATAAAACCTAAACACTTGCAATAAAAACTATCTTTCATGCCCATAAAAAATTCTTTAACTTTATTAATTGAGGCTCCCATTACTTTTAATGGTTGTGGTAATTATGGTTCAATTCTTCTTATTACTAATCACAAAGACGTACGATAATTGGATAGTTATTCAGGAGCCATTAACCATATAATATTTGACTAAAAAAACTTTAGTGGCACCATCATACGAAAGTGATGCAACAATGTTAATGCTAGACCTACCCCGTTATAGAGGTTGAAACAATCATCATCTATATCGTTATTAAATACTTTATTTATTTCACCACTTTGAAACAAATTAATGTTTATTAGATAGGTTATCAACGAGATACTATATTGTATACTGATATATCTAAAATTTTATATTTTTTAAGATATTCTTACCAAGAAGATCATCGTTCATGGTACTAAAAGAGAGAGATTGTGCTAAATAGATGATCTTTGTATCAATAAGAAACTAATATGCAAAACTCATCACATGTCAGGTAAAGACAAATTTGGTTATGGTATTTCTTTTGTTAGAGCATTCATTGTTTATCTATTTAAAACAGTTATATCCTAGTTCGTTCTCAAATTTAAATAATCAGATTTTAAATGTAACTCTTGTTTCATAGAAAAAATTCATCAAATAACATATCTTATAAGCTCTCATAGAAGAAACATATTGTTTTCTTTGATTCATTTGGATGTTTGGGAACTTTACCAATCATAGTCTCTCTAATGTGTATTGATTAATCTCATTTATGAATGGTTGTACTTACGTGACTTGACTCTATTTAATGATGAACAAAAATAAGGTATTTAGTCTTAAAGATATTTCATGTTATGTCTCACAATTAGTTTGTATTTAATATTTAAATTTTCAGCATTAATAATGATAGAGAATATCATAATCATGAATTTTGCAAACATTTCTAAACATATGATCTTCTTCATGAAATATAATTTATTAAAACACCTTCATATAATGGTATTTCAAAAAAAAAACAGACATACATTGAAAACAACTACTACACGTTTTATCAAAGCTTAGGTATTATATTATCATTTAAATAAGACAATTGTCACAGTGGTATACCTAATTAATCCTAATTAATCGAATGTCTTTAAAGATGTTACATTTTCATACTCTATTCTAGGTTTTCTCCATATATGAAACTCTACCATCCATATTAATTATTACTCTTCATATAATGGTTGTGTTGCCTTTTTATATCCATAAAAATCAACACACAAAACTTGATCCATGTGTTATTCATTATATTTTTATGAGATACGAAACACATTAAAAATGATATTGTTGTTATCATACTCCTACCCAACATGTGTGTCACTATAGATGTAAGGGTTAAATAATCAAACTTGTATCAGAGTTATGAGACCGTGATAACTTAATAAAAAATAACTTGAAACAAATAATAATGCACATGCCCTAGTAACCCAATGTTAAAATACAGAGTTGAAAATAAAAATATTCAATAAAAATAAGGTAAAAAAAGACCCTAAGTGAACCTAAGTCAACTTATTAAATCCATAATCATGTCATACATCCCATTGGATTTAATAATTTCTTATCTATTAGATTATTTTTTATTTGATCACACAACAACCAAGTGTTACACTCTTTTTATATCAAATAAAAAAAATAAAAAGAACAAATAGGACTAAAAAAATCCTATTTTTTGAAAGTTAGATACAAAACAAGTTTTTTTTTAATTCAAATAACAAAAATAGACCATTAAATAACAAATGATGATTTTTTACAAAAAATTAAGAGGATGAAAATACATCAAAATGAAACATTTAAAACAAATTAACGTTCAAAAATGAATATTTAATAAAAATAAGGTAAAAAAAACCCCTAAGTGAACCCTAATCAACTTATTAAACCTACAATCATGTCATGCATCCCATTGGATTTTATAATTTCTTATCTCTTCAATTATTTATCATTTGATCACACAACAACCAAGTGTGAACTCTTTTTATATCAAGTAAAAAATAAAAAGAACAAATAGTACAGGTGCATAGGATTGGAAAAAAAAAAGGTCCTATTTTTTTATTTAAATTAGATAGCAAGACAAGTTTTTTTTATTCAAATAAAAAAATAAAAAAAATAAACCATTAAATAACAAATGAGGATTAAAAAAAAAAAATTTAAGAGGATGAAAATGTATGGAAAAAAAAATATTTAAAACAAATTAACATTCAAACATCTAAAAAAAAAATAAGAGGATGAAAATGTATGGAAAAAAATATATTTAAAACAAATTAACATTCAAACATCTAGGCATGTGGGCCTATTTAAGTGCCTAACCCATGAAAAGATGTTTGGTCCTTTTGCCTTGTTTTTTTCCCCCCTAAATATTAGTTGTTCACCCTTATTTTTTTTATATTTAAAAGATGTGATCTGTGTCATTGAAATCTAATAACTAAAGTTGCTGAAAAATCAAGATAGATATTTTATGTCCCAAAATTTATTTTGAAATTATTTTTTTAATTTAAAATACTTCAAAAATATCATAAAAACCTTGATAAACTCGCTTATAGCTTTAAAAAACCCAAAAACCTATCCAAAAATTCAAAATTAACTTGAATTCAAAATAAAAATTGAGCTCAGATTTACCATCTTATGCGAGGGGAAAGGCCAAAGTATAAACCAACAAAGCTTCTATCTTTGAATGAAATTTATTGACACAGAAATTAATTTTTTTTTATTATTAAAATCAGTATTAACCAATATTTTTTTATTCTACGACTAGAATCCGATGACTTTCTCTCTTATCTCTCAAACTAGAAACTAAAAAAATAAAGAAAAGTGAAATTTTGGATTAAAATTAGTTTTTTCAAAACTATAAGGATTGAAAACATATTATTTGAAAGTATGACGGCTAGAGTTAATTTTTTTGTGTCAATTTTGAAACAACAACATATATTCCCTACCTATTTTTTACTATGGTTCATCTTTTAATTTTGCTCTTTGTTAACAACTGTGAAGCAATTAACCATCAATTTGGCTGGAAAAGGACTCAATCAAAGAGAAAAAGCAATTAGCCATCAATTTGGCTGGAAAAGGACTCAATCAAAGAGAAAAAAGTTTGTGTATCAAAATAAATAACAAATATTAAAGCTACAATCCACTGTGTGAGAAGTTACTAGAATGGCACATAAAAGTATACATCGAGGTGATGGATGGATCACCTGTAAATGCCCGGTGACTGGATTCATAGTAAAAAGAAATTATCGAATGGAGAGACAGAGATAAACAAAGGGAGAACAAGAGTGGTCAAAGTCACTTCTAAGCGTGATAATGAATTGAGGTGATTGTAGAGGTTAAAACACGCAAGATCATGATGGTGTATGCCGGCTCTCCACTAGGGGATTTAAACCCCTTGCATTTAGCCTTTTACCACCGTGTTTCCAGCAAAAAGCAGCTCCCTCTTTAACACAGATATGGAGAGTGGAAAATTCGACAGATGCATCTCACTCGCGACAAAACAAGACAGTTAAAAAGAGCCCAAATTTCTAATTATAGCCTAACTACTAATACAATACTCGTAGTGAAAAACCAAGGGTACGATATCAATTGTCCCTTCTCGATACCTAACCTAGCTCGAAAACTGGGAGGCTATGGAGATTGGCAAAACAGAGCTTTACCTTGTAATCCTTATCAATATTTTTTTTAATAAAGATTCTATTAACAATAATTAAACGATGGGGCATGCACTTGAACGATATTCCCATAAGCAAAGCTCTCTTCTTTTTTTTAACGAGGTTGCATTTGACTGGGGATTTTTATCCATTGACTCACTAGGATACTGTCTAGATTTTCTTTTTCCCTATGAGAGAGAGAGAGAGAGAGAGCAATCCATATGAAAGAGTTACCAATAAAACCTGCAATGATGCTCTTATTTGTATGGTAATGCACTTGGAAACAATCCATAAAGTTGTTTAGTTAACAAAATCTCTTGATGGAGCTCACCCCAATAATGGAGCAATCCATATGTTTCCTTGGGATTTTTTTTTTTTAAAGCTAAAAAATTAAAAACCCTATATTAACAAATACTTTTCAACATCATCTTGTTTATTTTTCGGGGTTTTTTGCTTGCGATAGCTGCAGTGTAGAAACCAGCCGCAATACTCAGCACATCCTCGGCCAGTATTGATCTTCCCTTCCCTTTAGACTTGAGTTTCAAGTTCTCCAGGGAATCCTATTTACCAAGAAGGAAAAGGGAAAGAGAAAGATAATCAAGGCCCTAATAAACTTCAAAGAAAGAAGGCACTTTTGTGTAATGAAACGAAAAGGTGATATAGCTCCATAATCATGATTCTATAGTCTCGCAATCACGAGCTGCACACTTCCACCATAGCTGGCCCACGAATGCCATAAAATGTAGGTGAGGAACCAGGCATGACTTGAAAGCGGCGTGTCACTCTCAAAGTTATCAAATATTTTAATTTAAACCTTGTTTACAGACTTTTCCATAAAGTTCATTTGACCCATAAAAATAATTGTTTTGTTTTAACTTATTTTCAGATTTATTTTTTATGCTTTTATATTGATAATATTAATTATGAAACGTAGTTTCACCCCTGTAAAAATTAGGAAAGAAAAAAAGAATTATTCTTAACATCGCAAATGATTCCTCATTTAATGTAAATATGGAAAGCAACATTTTTGTATAAAACAAGCATATGTTCCATTGAATATCAGGATTCTTGTCAAAAATTTCACCACTTAAAAAATGGCTATTTTAAAGTCCTTTCAATTTATTTTCAATCCTTTTTTCTTTAATTTTATCATTTCAAAATTACTTAAAACATGAAAAAAAAAGATAATAAATGAAGTTATAAACATGTTTGTACAAGAAAATGAAAGATTAAGGTGTGTATGTTTTTGTATTTTAAAAATTATTTGTTTCAAATTAAATTTTTTTATTTTTTAAAATTATTTTAATATTGATATAGAAAATAAATTTAAAAAAATAATTATTTTGATATATTTTTAAATAAAAATATTCTAAAATATAATTACTATCACATTATCATACTGTCTTAAAAGAGAAAAGGATTGTAGACTTTTCAATTTGTATCTATTGATAATCTAAAGGGAGATTAAAGAAATGTAAAGGAAAGTATAAGAGACTGCAAAATAAAGTAAAAGAGCTGAAACGAAAAGCTTGATTTGAAAAGAGAGATATCAGTCGATGTTCCTTCCATTACTTGGTGTTATAATTCATCTTTAATTCTATGCAAGAATTCTTTACAACTTGAAATCCGAGTCAGAAAACTGATGAAACCTTTAATTTTGTACAGCATGATATAGACAAATTACCAGTCATTCAAGAACTGAAAAAATCATTTTCACATTTTTTTAAGGAGACTAAATTTAGCTTTCATTAGAAAAAAAATCAAGCTCAAGCATTGCTAGTATGTGAACCTTGTAGAAATCTTACCTAATGCAGAAAGACTCTACCAAGGAAATACTTCAAGCCTATAATACAATCAAGAAAAGGTAACAAAAGGATGAACGAGCGTCTTAAATATGCCTTCATCCTTGGCTGCAACTAGATTGTCTCACCATCTCAAACTAGAGTAATAATTCATGCTATTTATTTGAGTTGTACTTTATTACATGTTAAATAGTTTTTTTAAATAAATAATATTTTCTTTGGTTTTTTAATATAAAAAGATACAAATAAAAAAGTTCATGTATGTATTTAATTAAATAAATAAAAAGAAAATTATTTATGTAATAAAAAAATTATAAATCTCGATTTCTAAAGAAAATTATTTATATAATAAAAAAATTATAAATCTCGATTTCTAAGTAACTAAAGTTAATTAATCAAACTCATGATTTAGGTTATGAATTCAATTGGGCTAAATAATTTTTTTTTAATATTCTTTTGATATAAAATAACACCTATAAAATTAAAAACCAACCAAATATCGTAGCAATTGAAAAAAAATACCAAATCAAAACAAAATATGTTGTCTAATTAATAATTAATAAAATATTAAATGATGAAAATAAAAAATAAAAATAAAAAAATTTGATTATGATGGATAAAATTTGAGGGTGAAGGGGGAGGAAAAAGGCCTGGATGTTTAGGCCTCGTTGGCCCATAAACCTCAAGAAAAAAATGAATGACTTGTCATCCACCTCTTAATCTTTTAAGAGAAAAAAAAGGTCATGGATTGCTTGCATTACTCATATTTCAGCAACCTCTGGCTACTGAAAATTCAAGTTGTAATGTTTTAGACAAAAAACAACCATTTTGAATAGTATTTTTTTAAAAAAAAACACCTTGTTTAACATATACAAAAACCATTTTGAATAGTATTTTTTTTAAAAAAAAAAACACCTTGTTTAACATATACATTACCTTAACAACAAAAAAAATTAGCCTAAAAATCAAAAATCAACTTAAAACTAAAATTATTTTCAGGCTCGGATCTAATATATAAAGCAAATTGAAGAAAAACAAAACATCCAGAACAAACTTTCTCCATTAAAAAAAACTCATTGACATCAAAAGTATCCTTTTCATAGCTAAAATTTGTGTAAACAACAAATTTCTCTCTATCATGAGAATCCAACTATTTTCTTTCTCCTTTCTCGAATCAGGAACCAAAAAATAATGAAAATGAGGTTTGGGATCAAAATTGAATTTGTTCTTAAATTATGAAAATTGAAGGGACCAATTATTTATAATTAAAAAAGTTTGGGGACTATAATAAATATTTCACCCACACTTTGCTAAAGCCACTAATTTCCCTTGTTTTTTCCACTTTGGTCCACTGTATTTTAACCTCACCTTTCCTTAACAAATCATCCTAAATCAGATTTTAATTTGAAAATTTAAAAATAAAATTAAAAAAAAATATTTTGAAAATCTACCGTGAATTATGAGAGGTTATTGTTGATTGGCATAGGAATATTGAATTGGAATAATAAGCAGAAGATTAAAAAGTCAACCTTGAGGATAATAAGCAATTTATCTTTAAAAGTCCATTTTTTTGTTATTCAAGTTTGTGTTTTCAAACTCATAAGAAGTTAATGAAAAAACTAATTCAATATTCGATAACATCATACTACAAGAAACATTTTTAACATCATAATCAACTTCTATGTATTTTTGTTAAATATGATACTACAAGGAATATCAAGCTATTCAATTTTAAGATCTAAACTAACAGTTAAACCAAACGCAATTTAAATTAAAGATAGCTTAACCACAGGTAAATTTTTTTCCTTAAAATCAATGTCTTTCTTCAAATCAAAACCTTTCGCAATCAATCTTACCTTGTATCTTAGTTGTGAATAATTATCTTTAATTTTTAACTTAAACACCCATTTGTTTTTTAGTGCTCTTTTGTCTTTAAAAATCTCCACTAACTCAAAAGTGTAGTTCTCATTGAAGAATTTTATCTCTTCTTATATGGCTTTTTACCACTCATTTTTCTTCTCATATAACATGACTTTATCAAATAGTTTTTAGACTCCTCTTTTAGCAACTAACACGCGCTCATGAGAAAAAATATTTCATAAAAGCCTTCTGAGGTCTGATGGACTTCTTTAATTGTGGCTCATTTAGAGTTTCTTAAATAATCTATTTAGATATAACAAAATCATCATTAGCTTGCTTAGAATCATCAATTAATGGCTCAACAGAAAACTATTATTATCATCATTTTAAAAATCTTCTTTATAATTAAAAGGCATTAAAGTTACCTATAGAGTCAGTTTTGGATCTGAATTAAATGAAATTAAAAAAGTAGACTATATTATTTCTTTCTATTGAAAGACTTTAATGGTTTGATCTTTAAAGAAAACAACATCTCTACTTCTAATAACTTTTTTGTCTTTTTTATATCTTATAACCAAACTCATCATTTTCATAACCTATGAAAACACATTGTTTTATCTTATTGTTAAGCTTAGATTTTCATCTCTAAAAATATGAATAAATACCTTACAACCAAGCACTCTTAAGTTTGTATAAGAAACATGATTTCCTTGCTATACTCTCTAAAACATTAAAGTCAAAAGGAATTGATGAAGAAAGATTAATTATAAAAATAAATAAAATGCAAAAGGATGAAATTCAAAAAAAAATTCAAAACAAATAAAGAATAAGAAAATGAGTGTCATGATTGAAATAAGAAAAAAAATAGAGGACAACTTTTAATTTTGGCAAGGATGGCATGTTTTTTTAGGTGAAGAAAGAGAAAAGAAGGGGGAGAAAAAATTATCATCTAAGCATAATAAGACGCCTCATATATGCCACTTCTGTGTGCACCATTAGCTAAAACATCGGTAGCATGCTTTTAGTTGTCATACGACGCCACACACACTGTTTAAAAGGTTTAGGCGCCTCCCACACGCTAGCCAATAACTTTTCTTTTATTTTATTTATTTTATGAAAAGATCTAAGTATCCATAAACTCATATTATATTAACAAAAAAATCATAACAACAAGACCAAAAAATCATTTGACCTAAGCTATATATTTTTTTGCTTCTAAAGGTAGTTTAGTAATTACATTGTGTTAAGAAGGTAAAAATCTAAAAGTGCCTGATGTAACCAATGTAGCTTGGCTTGTAGAAATTAAAGGTTTTAAACATTCTGGTAAGGATCTGGCATTGCTACATAAGGATCTATCCGCATTGCTACATGAGGATCTATCCCAAACATACGATGTGGATGGCATAATAGATGTTTTCATGGATCAGTGTAATAGATTTAGGCACAATAAAAGATCAATGTGAATCAATGCATTAATATATAGGATTTTTGCTTTGTTTTCTAGTTGATGTTATCTTTTCTAGCCTATAAAAGATATTATAAACCTTTTAGAAGACAACTTTGGTCATATTATTGTAAGAATTAAAATAAGATTTTTAGAGCTTATGTATTTGAATCCAAATTCAGCTTGTTTTTTATCTTTATGTGGTTATTGTTGTTTATTTGTTGTTCTGCCTGTATTAATATCTATGCCCAAATAATTAAAAAATTTAAATTTTAAAGGTAATTTAGATATTGTATTGTGGAAATAAAAAGTTAAAATACTATTTTATTTTTATTTAATCTCATAATGATAAAAAAATCATGTAAAAAAAATAACTTAACCCTATAAAACAAGTTATATGAGCTCAACTATGAATGACAAAATGATAATTATACATGAGTGTATGTATAATAATATTCCTCATCTCTTTTAGCTTTTGTTTTAATCAACTCATTAAACGCCCACAGATCAGAAAACTAGAACTCGCTAGATCTATTACAAAAGAGACAATTCCAATCAAGAATCTAACCTAGGCTTCACCTAATCAACGTCCTTTTCCTTCACACCACCAAATGTCGCCTAGACTTGAAAGACCTCCGACAAACTTCTCCCTCCGAGTCCAAAATTCGTCCTCCGCTACCACCATTCCGTCACAAATAACATGAACAAATCCTTCCCTAGTCACCTAGCTAGTACCAGCTGAAATACCCTTACAATTGGTGTTTCCATTAATACCACAAGGAGGAGGTCATTAACCTAAAGAAAACCTCCATCCCCTGATTTATTTATTTGAGTTGACATCTTTTACTATGTTAAACTATTAATAGATCTTTCTTTTTTGTTTGGATTAGCGTCCATTATTTATTTTTTCTTTTGATGTTAATACATGTTAGTTTATTTATAAAAGTTACTTTGATCCCAACACATCCAAAATTTCACACACACACACACACCACTCACAAACAAAAAGTCATTGTTTCACGCTTTAATGCAACAAGACAATTTGTTCATGTGACTTAATTGCAATGAATTATGCAGATGGTGGGTATTACCAGCTACAATACTGGAGTTCCTTTTCCGAGGATTTACAGCTTCGCGTAAAAAAGAAAGAAGTGCTTAGGATTTCGATGGCAAAGCTTTCAAATTAATCTTGGAATATAGATAAAAGTAGCAACTAAGAGCCAAAACTGGAAAGGACCAAGAAACATGTTGGGTCCTTTTTAAATCCCATGAATCTTCACTTCCCATGTATAAATAAAACAGATCATTTGACAAAAGGTGTGTAGAAAGGAAAGAGTCAAAGGGAACCCCCTGGTTACATGGAACAAAAGGTAAACAAGTTAGATAAAAAGTGGAAATCCATCTAGACAAAGCCGAGTTTTTTGCCCCATTTGCCTTTGTTTTGCTCTTTTACATTTGGCTTCTCTAGAACCATATTGCAAAAAGATTGCTGTAGCTAGAAACACATTTTGGCAAAAAAGGGAGGCCAAAGTTGAAAGGTTCCACCCCTTCCCAGCCTTCAAAGCCAAGAAATTATTAGTAAATGGTAGCATTTCTTTCCGGTTTAATGTCGTGCTATTAATAATTGAAGAAAGTCTTTCGAGGGAGCGTGGCAGTGATGGAGGTCGAAGATCATGCTCAGAATTTGAGGCTGGTTGCTCTGCTTTTCCTACGTTTGTCATCATGGTGACAAATGGAGAGTGCGAACACTGTTGTTACACATGGTGCTAATGATAAATTAAGCGGTAGTCTTCCCTCTTAAATTCAAGTGATTTGACCTATTTCTTGGACCTAAATGGCGGTGAGAAAGGGACACCTGCCGCCATGAGTATAATTGTATAAGTCGTTAGGTTTAGTATTATTATTATTATTATTTGTAATTTGTCAAACTTAGATTTAGTATTATTATTATTATTTGTAATTTGTCAAAATATTAATTACAAATACTTGGTTCAAGGGACGTAGGAGGCAGGGATGGCTACGGGCGGGGCTGTGCGTGTGTGGCCCATTAACCATTTTCCTTCCTTATTTGCTGGGTGTGTGGCCCATTAACCATTAACCATTTTCCTTCCTTATTTGCTATGAAAAGCTTCGGTCCACTGAGAAATTATTCTTCAAACATGCACCAAGACAGACACGGCCCATACCCATTCATTCCCCCTTCAAAATTGTTTTTCACCATTTTCTTTTTTCTCTTTTTGGAAAAATTCATCTTGCTCCTTATATTTAGTGTTTTCTTGCATGTAAGTTCTCGCATTGAAAGTTTTGAATCCTCGTTTTTATTGGAAAAAATATTCTATTCCCTGTGTTTTAAGTTATTTCAATTAGATTCCTATATGTTCAACTTCGTCTTCTTCTTTTTTTTTTAATTTAGCCGATATTAACAGGTATAAAGTGCATGCTTATACTCAAAATCATATTATATGGTATTTCTTTTTTGCTAAGAAATTTATTTTAATATATTTTAAAGTGAAAGCTATTGATCTATATCACCATCTTAAATACCCTTTGTCATCTTAAATAACTTAAAAACATTTGTTTCATACCATCACGTACATTTAGAAAAATAAATTCTTGTGTTTGTGAGTTTCAACATTTGATTTGAATTTCAGAAGTACTTTACCACTATCTATATGATTTGATTTAGAACTTATTTGTTTATGTGTTTTAAAATTATTTGAAAAAACCTGAAAATATTTTTTTTGCTTCATATTATTATTTTTTATATATTTTTTGATTGTTTTAATGTATTAATGTTAGAAATAAATTTTAAAAAACAAGAAAAGGGCTCTTAATGAAGTATCATCCTGTAAAATCTTGACAGTTGTTCTTTCAATGAGCATTTTATCTTTCTGTCACTCAATGAACTTGGTTCGTTGGTGTTCTTGCAAAACAAGAGAGGTTAAGATTTAAGTTCCTGCTCTAACCTTGACAGTCCATAATCCAAGCAAAGAAAACATATATAGAATGTCATTCTACGTCCTTTTGTCCCATTTTAATACACATAAAACCAACTCGAAAAACAATGCAGTCCAACAGAAATGTCACGTATTTTTCACAGGCGCATTCCTAGCTTTGCAGCCATGCTGCTTTATCCAGACAGAATTGGTACGAGCCATTATGTAAAAGAGATAGTTGCATGCTAAAAGTTCTTCCTTTCCAGTTTTTGAACAGCTGCTGTATGCATGTTATGCTGATCCAGAATAGACAAGGGACCTTTCGTCGGAAATATATCTCTTAAACTTTTACTCATGGCACGGTCTTCTGTCTCTTTTCATCAGTATTCAACAACAACAAAAAAAAGATTCCTTCAAAATTCTAATTCTCTGCATGGAAAAGTTTTTAATATGTATTCAGAAGTGGAATAGAACTGGTATTCCTTCCACTAAAGGACAGAGAGGTTACTTTGTTTCGGATATGTTATAAATCACTTTCTCATATAGGACATCATCTCCTCAAGTAACCTGACCAAGAAGAGAGCATTTCAGCAACTTTGGAAATTCAGTTCACACGAGTCAGTAACGTGACTGGGTGTTTGAACTCGTATATGCCTGATTTCCATTGCGTCTGAGAAAGCTCTTGTGCCTTACTTTTCTTCCTTGTCTATTTATATAGTTTGGCTGTCAACGTACGTATGCTTTTCGAAAACGAGAAGTGAAAGGATGCATATCAGATGATTTATTCATTCAGTTTGAACAATATGAAATATGTACAATTGGAAACGGCAATCTTATAGGACTCGTTAAACCTGCACAACACATTTACTAGAGGACTCCTCAAGGTGCTGGACCCCAGATGGTCTTACCAAGTAGTTCGGTGACATAATTGCACTCTCCTCCTCGTTATCAGAAACTGGAATCATGTGAATCTCTGCCAGATCTGATCTTCTACCAAGGTCCTTGCTTCTCAAAAGAGAAGTCAGAAAATGTTTCAGAGCTTCTCTCATCCAATCGTACCGGCAGTGTTCAAATGCTTCGTGTAGTGTCAGCTTTAGCAGATGAAAACAAATGTGCTTATAAATAAGATACCATGATAATTTCTCATATTTCCATTATAGGTAAACAAGAAGCACTAACCCATTTCCTGGTGTAACTAGCCTGTCCTGGCCAGTGGTCAAGCTCTTCAGTCACCTGCAGCGCAAACATATAGCCTCGACAACCTCCTGCAAGGCTGCAGCTATTCTGGCTGCTCTTGCTTCGAAACTCCCAGACTCCCAATGGATTTTCCTGTAATGAGCAGAAACACTTTCATTTTCATGCATACTTAAGAGTTATAACCTCCTGGATGCATATATACCAGTCAGGAGTGAGATTTCCATTTCAAACTTCTCTACTATCTAAATAAATAGATATCGATCATTTATTTCTACATGATTCCAGAAAACCATACGTGATCGATTATCTGGTCTAATCTTATCCTAGAAATAACAAAGTTTAGAACATAAAACAACCTCATTCAGGTCTTTTGAATTCAAGTTTTTAAGCTGAAATCTAGTGGTTTAACCAAGGAGTAATTCCTCTTTCAGATTGATACATCTCTGCTTAGGTAATACAGTATGAAATTTATATGCAGCACTTGGATCATTTCATGTACAAGATAATTTGATTTAATAAAAGAGAAATCAAGGAAAATCTTCTCCCTGAAATTCATTTGTTTTGTCTTTAAATTAACAGCAAGTTGTTCTTTTTACCCAAATAAGCTCGTGTCTCAGATGAAACTGAATTGTTCAACGCCAGCAGGTGGGCAAATAAGTTCTATTCTACCAGATCCCATTCATCCAAGATAAGGCTAAAGGCAACATGGAATTAGGAATTAACTTAATGGTAATAACTATCGCGATTTAGTTCTCGTTGGAAATTGTAGAAGCAACTAGATAGAAATATGTTTAAACCACCCCCATTCAGAAAATTAAGCGAATATTGTTCGTTATTGATAGCAAAGCATTTGAAACAGAAGAGTTGTGCCTCTCCCAAGTAAGGAAAAGAGACCTACATCAAGTATCCCTTTCACTCCAGCTTCCTCGATGGCTTCACGACATGCAGCTTCATCAAGGGTCTCATCATTCTCCCATCCACCCTGATAATCAAAAGATGAGATCAGTATCGATGACTTGGAAGGTTATATTGACAATACTGTTCATGCCTAGTACAAATGTAAAAATTTTCTATCTCAGTTGTCGAACATGGAAAGGAAGAAGATAAATACTTTTGGGAACACAAGATCATCACGTTTTGGTGTTGAAATCATGAGAACAAGAACCCTATCCTCCACATTGCAGCCTTGATCCTCAACATTCTTTTCAAGTTTGAAGGGAATGCACCTGGTTTTCACATAGCAATCAGAATAGTGCAATGCAATAAAAATATCAGTAGAAACAAAAATTGAGAATTAACATTTTCATAAAAAGCTGATTAACTCAAGAATCACGCTCCATGTGTCAAGTAATCCACCAAGACAATTCTCAATATCATGTCAACAACATTACAGCAAAGTTACTATAGTTTCCAAATTGTTCAGGTCCCGTGAAGTTCATAATTGAAGGATGAATCTGTCACCAAGCTTAAGAATGTTGCAAAAGCATGTCGAAACTGTCCCAGAAAGATAATTTTCCCTTAAAAATGGCAATTAATTCAACTTGTTGAAAATACAAAACTTTATTTTTCTATGTTGAAATTCATTCTTCGCAATCAAATTAGAAGCAGCATTCCTATCAACTAATATAGCTATTAAAATTGGTGTCGTATACCAAGACAAAACAGCTATTGAACAATTTTCTCAGCATAGTAGAATGATATGGACGGCTATCTAAGCAATTTTCTCAGCATGGATCCTGTCGGTACCCTGTACGCTGTACTTGAGTCACGCCATCTTGGATGAAGAAGATGGACACGTAATGACTATCCATATTCCATAATAATGAATGTTCCTTATCCATAAACTTGTATAACAGCAGAGTAAACAGAGAGTCAACGCTTGGGGTCCAGGTCTATATATATGTTTATCACCAACAAATTTACGTAAAACGAAACATATCTGCTTAATTACACCTTAATCATAGCACTACATCGCTTCTAAAGAAACGACAAGATTCAACACAGAGAAGCCCCAGAAGGGAACTTGCTGACATACGCAGTGACGCTTTCATTAATTTCCCATTCGTGGACTTATTATGGATTATGCAATCAACCTTAAGAAAACAAAACGGGAATTCGGAAAATTAACACCGAACAGAATTTAAAGCAAAAGTTTTACCCGGCCACAAGCCTAAATTGATCCACGTAACGTTGTCTGTGTCTTCCTGTTCTTGCTAACAAAGCAGACATGATGATGTATCCTTGGTTTACTAACAGTAGAAAATATAGAAACAAAGAAAATGACAAAAATCTAGCAGGAGTAACAAGTTCAAGCACTGCATAAAATGCTTGCCTTGCCCTTTCCCTTTAGTGATGGAAGAACTATCTGTGGGTAGCAAGCAAAAATAGATAAAAAAGATTGAGGTTGACACACCAACGACGATGTATAAGAGAAGTAAGCTAAACGAAAGAGAGGTGTTTAAAAAGGGAAGGGCGTAACCGTGCGGTCAATAATGGCAACTAAAGAACTGAATGACTCGACGTATGAGACAAGTTGCAAAACATGGAATTGCTGGCTATGCTCCTTCAGGGAAATAGCGGTTTCTGAATTCTCATTAGACTTGAACCACAATAGGGATAGGAATCAGGGGAAGAAATCAACTCTGCCTGCTATCCTCTGTTTACTACCAGTAAATTGCTAGATTATGCTGTTGTTTGGTAAATATCTGACTAGGACTTGGAAAAGGACAGCAGCTTTTAATCATATGATTTTGACATTTCCTTTCATTTACCTGGTCATAGAAAACAAAAGGATTAAAATTATTTTATGGAATTATCTTTCTCGCTAAGGATTATTGGCAAATTATGTTGTCTGCCGATACTGCAAATATGTATGTGCGCTAGCAAAGATGACAATTGTATGCATGAAAATGAAAATCAAACGTAAGAAAACCCGATGAAGCTCTCATAATTAGTAAGAAACAGCCTGGGGTGAAGATGGTGTCTAATGAAGATGTGTTGCTTGTTTCTCAATATGGTTGATGTATTCAAAGAAGATGGCTAATCATTTTCCAGATTTTAATTTTTTCTTTAACTTAAAATAATCGATGAGATTATTTTAACTACTCATCCCTCCTTAGTAATCAATGATGAAGCGACTGCGCGCTCCACCTTAACAGGTCTTGGCCATGGACCCCTTTTACGGGAATGGCACCTCATCCCTCTTTGGTGGATTGATAGCTACCCATCCCTTCTTGATGAACCGACCTCGCATGCCTTGTAATAGGACCTGGCTGTTCACCTCTCTTACGGGATCGGCATCTCGCCCCATCTTATTGAGACCTAGCAGTTCGCCCCTCCTTGTGGATTGATTTCTCGCCCCTGTTCAATGGGACCTAGTCATTTACCTCCAGAAGAGATTGGCATTTTGATGCAGGTAGGTTTAAGGAATTTGATAGTTCTGAACAGGCAGCAGTATATCTGTATCAAACAAAAAATCTAGCTGACTTGTTTATGAACTAAACAGAGTTAAGTTCAAAAAGGACATGTTTAGGCAAAACAACCAGTCTGATAAAGAAAGCTCATAATTTTCAATCCAAACATTCAACCACACTTAAATTTGATCAGAAGATTCTCCAAATTAAGTTATATTAGGTGATCGGGTGGTTATAACTAGTTGAGATCAAAAGACCTTCAAATTATGTTTAGAAGATGTTGATTTTGGCAATTTTGTTGTTTTTCTTTTTCTTTTTGGATTTTTAGTTTGATTTTAGGTTTTTTATTATTTTTCAATTTAGAATTCTGATTTTTATTTAGGATTCTGATTTTTATACCTTGTAAAAGTTTATATCTAGATTATTTAAAAAGTTATAAATCTTTTAATAAAAACCCAATACGGATTCTTATGTTTAAGGCTTTTTTTTTTGCAAAATTCTTTTTTTGTGTTTGTTTTCTTCTTATCAAGTTTGTGTTGGGTTTTTAAGACTTATATACACAGTGAAAATGATAAATTTAAAATTTTTAGGGAGTTTCAAGAATCTCATTAAACGGATGCGTGTTTGGTATTGTAATAGCTTTTATAGTTGTGGTTTGAAAAAAATTATTTTATAAAAAGTACATTCAATTGAGATTGGTTTAGTATTTATATATGTTTGGTTAAAATTATGATTAAAATTGAGGTTGAATAAAAAGTTATTTAATGTATTTAGTTCAGAATGCTTTTTAAATTGAAGTTATATATATATATATATATATGGTTTTAAATTTAAATATTATAGATTTAACTACTAATATTACATCATGAAATAAATAATACTTTATATGAAAAACTTTTATTGTTTCATTAAACTATCTACGATTCCATTACGTACAAAATTCATCCAACAAGAACTATAGTTTTCATGATTTTTTGAGCGTGTAATATAATTAGGTAAAATATTATCAAGAATAAAATTAAGATTATAGTGTGAGTAAATTTAATTCACTCTAAATTAGTTTTTTTTTAAATCATCACGTTACATGAATAGTGCAAGTGAAATCATTTCACTGCACTAGTTTTTTTTTTAAAAAAATATTGTTCACGTGAACAGTACAAGTTAGGAAAAGTAGTCGAGAGCTACTTTTATTTTTCCTGCGTTTTAAACACAATATATAATGGGCCCCGTTAAAAAAATTTTATGTTTTTGTGTTTACCAAACAATTGTTTAGTTGTGGTTGCTTCAAACGCAGAAGCAACCACATAAACAAACGGACACACAAGTGCTAACTGTTTTTTGTGTTTTAGATGTTTATGTATTGTACTTTACTCTTCTTCTTCTAAAAAATAAGATGCATAACATTTTATTTATAAGAAAACTTAAACCCTATTAATATCAAAGTACTAATTTTCTTCTTAAATAATATCACATATATTATTTTAAAATAATTTTAGAAAATTTTTTAACCAAGTCCCTACTTGATTTTTCTATACCTAGAATTGTAATACATGTATTAATTACATTTAGGTCTTCAATTTCTAAAACTTATTTATAATCAAGTCACACTTGATTAATCATTTCATTTTAATTTTTAACAAAAGTTATTATATGTGTGACCCATTAGATTCCCTAATAAGTTGTTCCGGATATAAATCAGTCCCGGATATAAATCATACTTATAAATAAAATAAGATTAAATAAAATAAATAATTTAATTTATTATCAATTCAAAAATTGATTGATTTGTATTTGAAAATCAAATATAATGTTTAGCAACTTGTCATGATCCCTAAAATATTATAAAAATCATAAGTTGTTTGACTTAATCTTTTAGTGACTAATATGTTTCTCAGTGTAATTGTTATCCCTTCATCAAGAATGTTTCGATTTAGACATTCTAACATAGAATATGTCTACTTTGTTAAATATTTTAGTTCTAAGCATTATAGTCCTTAATTCTTTGAATGAGATTTGAAACTCTTTTTAAATTTCATTATACTTTGGCCATGGATTTTACAATCAATATTATTTGAGAACAAATAGAATAATTTTTATAATTTACCTAAAGTAATAAATTCTCTATTGATTACTTAAATATTTTCATAAAGTTTATGTTATAGCCAATATTTTCCTGTTTCTTTGAACATTACAACTAGAATCCTTAACATGTCCTTGCAAGATTGATTCACCATCAATAATGTCAATCTTAAGTCCAAATGCTTTAAAATAAGATCAAACGTGAGATTTTGTCATTAAATTAGTCATTTGATCATGTGATAAAACATGATGAACATTTGGTAGCCCTTTTGCAACAAAATATAAGCCAATGCAATATATTTCATTTGATAATGAAGAAATAGATTGAGACTCAACTGATTTGCTCTAATATTATCACATAAAATGAGAGATAATTGTTCAATAGGAATATGAAGTTCCTTAAAAAAGAAAAAGATAACCACCTAATCTCATAAGATATGGTAGCTAAAGCATGATACTCTATTTCAGTTGAAGAATGAGCAACAACATGTTACTTTCTTATGCTTCGAGATATTAGGTCAAACCTTAAAAAGACCATGTGAGCATTGAGGAGGTTTTGTCATCTATATTTCTAATCCATTCAGCATTAAAATATACAGTAACAATCATTAATGAAACTTATCAAAGATTTAAACCATAATAAAAAATGGTTGAGTTAGTAACAAATATTATAAGACACCAAGAACTCTTATATGTAATGTGGGATCAGCAGCAATAGTTCCATCATGTAAGCTAAATGCCTATGTTATGGAAAAAGTGTTTGAATTGATTTAGCTCTTTCCAAGTTATATCATGATAATATGTTATGAATGTAGTAATGATGACTTATTAAAAAAATATGACATAGCATGAACCACCTCAACTCCTAGAAAAATATGCAAATTCCCAAGATCTTTTAGATTAAATTGTTGGCTTAATAAAGAAATGAACTTGACAATAAAAAGATTAAAGTTTTCTATAATGATTAAATCATCTATATGAACTAAGTAGTATGTAATATGAATTGTATTATGATAAAGGAATAAAGAAGGATCTACTTGAGATTATTGAAAGCCCAATAAAGTCAAACCATGACTATAAGTTTGATACTAGCACAACAAATCTGTTTAAGGCCATAGAGAGATTGTCTGAGTTAATAAATATGAGATGGATGATCTGTATCAATAAATCTTATTAGTTGCTTCATATAAATAACTTTAGTGAGCTTACGATAAAGAAATGTATTATTCATGTCTAGTTAACAAGAAGATTAATTATGAGTAATGGTAATTGATAGAAGAGTTTGTATTATTGTTAGTTTAATAACATGTGAAAATATTGTTATGTAGTTAAGACCATTAATAATTTTTTTAATTGTGTCATAGACCCTTCTTTTGATGTAAAAAACCCATTTACAACCAGTTGAATTGAGGTGTTCAACAGGTGGTGCTAGCTCCCAATTACCATGTTTGACTAAGACATTAAATTTATCATTTATAGCCTTTCGATAATAAATGTGCTCTAAAGTTGCTCTTACACTACTTGGTTCAATATCATCTAGTATAGGATATTTTGTGATAGTAAATATTTTTTTTTGGCTTATAAATATTGTTCATACCTCTAGTAGTCATTTTGTTGACTATTTTTAGAGGTTGAAAATTAGTAAATAAAATTATAGTAGAAATATATATGGATGTGATCATAACAGGGCCATCTGTTTACTCAGAAACTATGAGAATATATGCATCCATGTCATTTGAAAGATCAGAAGGTGAAGAGATATTGGTTATATGTGGTGATGATGATGTATAGTCTACAGTTGTTTCTGCCAAATTTGTTGGAAAAGAAGAGGAGAGTGTAGGTGAGGATATGACAGAAATAAATGTATGGTATAGAGAGATAAGTGAATGATCAGATTTAGTGGTTACAAATGATGTGCATGGAAAGTTGTTTTCACTCAATGTAACATGTCTTGATAAATAATTTTTTTTTGTTTATAAATCCATGAATTTGCAGGCATTTGAGATGTTGAATAACCAACAAAAACACAAGGTTTTGATTTTGGATCTATTTAATAAAGATTGTTTCAACCATGGAAAATAGAGACATTCAAAAACCTTTAGTTTTTTTATAATTTGGTTTATGATTAAATAGACATTCAGATGGAGAAGCATTACGAAGAATGGAAGTAAAAAGTATATTTATGAGATAAAAAAAAAAGCTTGAAATGTAAAACACTAAAATTTAGCAAGTAGCTTGGCTTGTGTTAGAATGGTCATTTCTATTTTAATAACATGACGATGACAACATTCAGAAAGGCCATTGTATTGAGGGGAGTAAGGAGGTGTTGTGAGATGAGTTATATCATACATGCTAACATAGTATTTAAGCTTTATGTATTCTCATCATTGTTAGAATATAGATTTTTTACAGGTAAACCAAATTGTTTTTTGATAAGTATATGGAGTTGAGGAAAAATAGTGTTTATGTTAGATTTCAAATGCATTGAAAAGAACCAACAATATCTAGTAAAGTGGTCAATGAATATCATATAATATTTGAAACCTTGACAAGATGATGTATAAAATGGTCCCTGAACATCATAATAGATATATTTCAAATGTTTACTATTGAAGTTGTTTGCTTTTATTGATGCAGCTTAAACTATAACAATTATTTAAAGAAGACAAAGGAACATTCATTTTATTAGATGTAATAATTTGAGAGGTAGTTTTCTTTGATGGATAGCCTAGACGGAAATGCCATAGACTACATGGATGTAACAAGGTGGTATTGGCAGCAAACTTTCCTAGTGCAGTAAGACTTGATAGAGGATACACATCATTTTCACATCTTCCTTGCGACATAGTCACCCGCGTGATCCGATTCTTTATATGATAATAATCAGGATGAAACTCAATAAGTATATTGTTGTATTTAGTAAATCGATGGATAAAAATAATATTTTTGTGAATATTTGGAATACAAATAGTATATGCCTAATTTGAAAATTCAATTTTAAAATGTAAAAGTAAGAGATCCAACAAGAGTAATAGATAAACCTGATTGATCACGAATAACCATGGTATCAGTACCATCATATTCAAAGCGAATAGAAAGGTTCAAGAGATCAGAAGTGATGTTATGTGATGCAGTGAGTCAATTAGCCATTTAAGTCCCTTAACAAGTATCTTATCAGCATAATTTGTAGTCATGAATTGTAGCTTTGGACATGCACTAGTAGTGTGACTGATAGAGTTACAATATTGGCACTTCGGCTTTCTGCAAAAATGATTGTTTCGAAAATTATTGCTGCCATATGGTGGAACTCCTGTGCGGTTATATCTTCTAAAATTCTTTATAGACGTGCGGTTCTATCTTTTGAAATAGGATTTACAGCGCAAAAGTGCGGTACAATCCAACCCAGAGGACTTAATCTTATTTTAACAGCTCATTTTTTAGTCAAATCGGAAATGTTAAACGTGCTAAGTTTAGGTCTCATATTGCATCTTCAGATCAGAAGGGAAAAAAGAATCAAGTAGAGGCTGGGATCCGTGTAAAGTTTCTACCTTTTCTTTCTGTCCTTTTGATTCATCGCCAGGGAACCATGGCCATAAAGAGCGATAATACTCACATTTACAAGCACGAGATAATCACAATCTCAGCCAGAAGAAGTTGCACAAAGCCCGCAGCACTGAGGATTGCATTCGGGAAGCATCGGCGCAAACATTGTTTTATAAATTAATGATTAATTTTAATTTTATATAAAATTCAAGAATCAGACAACTTATACCTGAATGATGGCTACAAATAACTGGATAGAATACTCAAAAAGTTTTTTTAAAAATCTGATTAAGGCTATTGTTCAAAATTATGGCTACAGAAACCTGAGCAGTCAGCTACGAATTGTTCAAGATGACATCCGCTCATCTTTTCATAGACTTTCATGCTGCGCATCATAGTTGTGTCAATTTTTTTTGCGATTTACACTGATCTTTCTACTTCAACCACTTTCATAAGGCCAGTCACACTTCAAATTCAAAGAGTACAAAAGCCATCAAGGTTCCTACCAAGATGAAAAATAGGAATATCAGAACATGGCTCAATTTGAGTTCCAAAATAGTTGGGAGATCCATTGGCAAGAAGGGAAACGCAAGCGCTGATGGCCTCCTTGATATAGTTAAGGTGACCCCACTCCAGTCACCATTAATGACATCTTTGTTATAGTTTAATTTGCTAATTAAAATCCTTCTAGTAGACCCGATGGTATCATAAACGTAACTTCCATGTACCTTCAAGTCTCTTTTTTTTCTTCGACGTGTACCAAACTTACCAAACTGTTATTTTGCTAAAAAATACATAGATCCATGTAAGCATACAAAACAAAGGCCTGTTTTAAAGCGTTTTGTCTCCTTCACAGTAAATTTAACCCATAACCTAACAAATTTACCACCCACAAAACATCGCGTGGAAGCCATTCAATACAATAGAACATTGTACCAAAATCAACAGATATTAGCAAAGGCTCCCAGCCGCCTATTTCACAGAGAGTTGCCTTCTTGTCCTAATGACCGTGATGCAATCCAACCAAAAAAGAATTAAGACCACGTCTCAACTTTTCCTTGCCTAAATTACCAAATTACCGCAATCACCTAGTAATCTCAAATCAATACAAGCATTCACAAAGCTAAACACAAGTCCAGTATAACACATTACTTATGGCAGGAAATTCGCTTCACCCAAAAAATGGGAAATCCATTCAAAATGCAAAAGATGTCATAAAAAAGTATGAAAACTAGAGAAATCAAAACACTTTCTGATGGCTGGAATAGAAGACAGTACATAGACGTTTTACATAGTCGTTCTGTCTAGGTGCTTTTGACTATCATTATTCATAAAACCCACAACCCGTTCTCCAAAATCAAGAAATACTTGGACAAGATCATTATGAACTCCATTGCTCTCATCAAAACTGGTGGCAGAAAAAACTATGTGCCTAGCTACTGCTAGCATAGTAGGGGAAAATTAAATAACACTCCTAATGTGCCATCAACCAATTTCCATAAATTATAAGATAAAAGCTTGACAAGCATAATGCAGCATTATGTAGAAACATGAAGCCTCAAAAAAGGCATAGACCATAATCAATAGAAACATAATGGAAGGCAGCAACATCATTCAAAATCTAAATAATAGACTTAAATTGATATTGAGAACATTTCTCAGTGCATCAAATCCAAAATCATATAGTCATAGAGGACCTAAGACGATTAAACATCAAAATCAAAACCCCTGTTTTCAATTCATCATCATCATGCCTGAGAAACAACTCCAAAAATTTTACCGAACAGGGCTGGAAGAAATAAAGAGGCAGTAAATTATCAGTCTTCACTCGCTCTTCTTCCTGAACGAGCATCCCTCTGTAAGCTTGGCACGACCCCCAGTTGGTTGGCACAACACTGTCTGGCAGTTCCCACACACCACAACTGTTTGGGAGTGGCTAAACACTGTTGTTCTGCACATATACGTATTCATTTAAATAAATAAAAAACAAATACTACCCATTTTCAATCCAAACAGACAAAAGCTTAAATCTTGTTGTTATGAAAAATTCATCAAGAAAACATTTCAATCCAAACAGATAAAAGCTTAAATCTTGTTGTTATGAAAAAAAAAATATCAAGAAAAAATAAACAAAGGTCATGACAGGACTTACATGTTGAAGCAACCCTGGCACTTCACATCCTGCAAGTTTTTACAAGAAAATATTATCATAAACAAACGATATAATCAGAAAAAAATAAACAGAAAAAAAAAATATTTATAATTACCATGAAAAAGGAATTGGGGGACTGCACAAGACGCTTGAGCTTGTGCTTCCTCTTCTCGAGCTCTGCTGGTGGGTTAAGCAAATCGATATCGTTTTGGAGAACCTTTCATTAACAACATTCAAAAAACAGATCAGTTAAAAGACAAAACAGATCATGGCAGAGAAAAAGCGAAATTATTGCAGAGTGACACACCATTTTGATCCTTGAAACGGGCCTTTTCTCTTTTGCAGGAATACGAATCCCTGGACGATAAACCTCAGAGAGCACGAGAAAGAAAGGAGATGGCGAAGTGGCTGGTTGAGATAAATATAAAGGGCTGAATGAGGCTTATATGCCGTTGGATCTCGAGCTATGACATCTCGGCCTTTCATATCGAAGGGTCTAGGGCAACAGGAATACCAGGGGCATAACCGTCTATGTAGCATATCTTCTATGTTTCTCCACCTGTGTCCGATTAGTGACAATATATTTGGTACTTGAACTCTTTGAGATTTCCTAATGTGGCCTGTATTTTTATTTTGTCTTACATTTATCCCTGCAATCTTCTTTTTTTCCCCCATCAAGTCTATGTCAATTAAAATCAAGAAATGGAGGTAAAATATTTATACACGTGTACTTTTGCTAATCAGAACATTATCATGAGAACTCTATAACAATTTACCTAACAGGGAAGGGAGATGATCTAAGAAGACAATAGGCTATGTATCATAATTAACTCGCTCTTCTTCCCGAAAAATCACCCCTGTAAGCTTGGCACAACTACAGGTTTGCTGGCATAACACCACCTGGCAGTTTGCAAAATGACTACATTTTCATTTGAATAAAACAACCAGCAATTACCCCTTTTCAATCCAAAACGACGAGGTTTAAATCATGTTATTATGAGAATTTCTTCAGGAAACACAAATAACGGTCATGACAAGACTTAAAGTTGTTGGCAACAAAAAAAAAAAAAACAAGACGTTTAAAATATTTATAATCTTCATACAAACACAATAAATAATCCAACAAATATCCATCTACAATTCCCAGCAAACCAGTAATTGAGTAAGGGTATCTTTGTTTTTTAAAAAGTAATTTGAAAAAATTATTTTTTAAATTTTTTTTATGTTTATTTATTATTATAAAAATTGATCAATAAAAAATATTTTTCAGTCAAAAAAATTTAACTTTATTTTCAAAAAATTATTTTTTAAAAAAATTTAGATAGAAAACGTTTTTTGAAAGTTGTGAAAAATTTAGAAATGTCATATTATTTATTGATTATATCAAATTTAGTTCTTAAATTTTTTATTGTTATATATATTTTATTTTGAATATATTTTTTAATTTCATCTCTTAAAATTTAATTTTTATATTAACTTTAGTTCTCATGTTTATAATTATTATTTGCTTTTTTTTCCTTATCATTTTTTTATTAAAATTTTTTATCTATCAAATTTAATCCTTATTTTTTTTATTTTGATTTATTTTATTTGAAATAATTTATAAAATATTAATTTTTTATTTTTATTTTTTAGATTTGATCTCTATTATTTTTTATTATTATTTATTTTATTTGAGATAATTTATGAAATTATATTTTTTTCAATTTCATTCTCATTCAACTTTTTAATTTGTAGGATTTGTTCTTTATTATTTTAATAAACTTGAGAAAAATAAAATATTAATAAGTTATTTTTCAAGTTATTTTTTATGATATAACCAAATACTAAAAAGTATTTGTTAATTTATTTTTATTGCATTATTAAATATTATAAAATAATTTTATTTCTTGTAAAAAAAATTATTTTCTAGTAAATAAGATGTTATATACGTTTGATTCAATTATGTTTTAAAAAATAATAAGCAATTTCTTGATAATAAGAAACAAAAATAATAATAATTTCGGCACCGAACATGCATTTAGTTTTTAAAATTTTTATTTTTTTTTTTTATTATTTCATCTCTAACAGCTCTGACTTTCTCTCGAAAAACACATCGAAATACAAAATCAACACATATGGTTGACAGCTCTTCGATGATCAGAGAGCCTCAAGAAAAACACAACTTATAGCTGTTTGTTTTTCGTGGATGTCAAGAATGAACTGTACTGTGCATCATCCCTGTATATATCCTTAAAAAAGGATCTCAGGCTCCCTGCCTGCTTCTGGGCTTTATCAACAGAACATGCCCTAAAAACCATGTTCTATTGTCTGCCCATTTACAAAAACATATATAAGTCCAATATTTTAAATGCTTCCATAATTACCTGAATGTCTTAAAATTTCATTTCTTTTCTCTGAGATTTTCAAGTTGAAACAAGAAAGAAAGAAAGAAAGATAATTTAACCATCCAGCTTATTTTTTAAGATTACCAGTCATAAATCATCTATTTATTTAGCCTGTTGTGTGTGTGTGTGTATAGATGTAGAAATACAATATTTTTTACCGAGTATATAATATATAATTATTTATACAACTTTTTTTTTAACCACATGTACATCATAGTGTGAGAGAAAAAAAAAGGCTTTTATGAGCTAATAGCTGACAAAAGTCTCACATTAAATAGATGATATTAACTTTCAATTGTCCACCCCTACTGGCCACTCTTGATTGGGCCCTGGCCCAACTTTTTTTTCCCCTGGTCCTGACCCCGTCTCGTTAGGCACCCACCAAGCCTCTCGTTGTTTAAATATGTATAATTATATATATATATATTAAGATTATTTAAGAAAAAATTTTAGTTTTGATTCAATTATAATTATTCTGTGATCTCAATCGATGCACAAAATGCCCCAGGATTACCCCTTGCCATGCAATTGAAAAAAAAATTAAGTTTAGGCCATTGCCTAATGGTTGAAGAGATCTCCCCACTGTCTTCGTGTTTATAGTTTGAGTTTTGAGAATAATATTAAGAGAAATTTGTTTTTTAGACGTATTAAATTACACATTATCCTTAATTTTAAAATTTGATATAAAATGAATTTTAGTTTTTATTAACACACAACCTATTTAATTGATGCTTTTAACCATGGAATAAAAAAATATAATTAACAAGTTGTATCCTAACTGGGTTATTATATTATAGTATTGTCGTCACTTATCTTTTATAATAAAGTATCTTTATTTTTATTGAAAAAGAGGTATGCGGGACTGTACGTACATTCTAGGTGTGATAGGTTGTGTATTTGAAGGCCAACCCTCATCAAAAAGTTATCTTCTCTGCTTATGTTTTTTAAACATGTTTTCAAAATTAGTTATAGATGAATGATAACTGTTCTCATTACCATTCGGGCTTATATTTATCAATTAACAGGTTAATTTTATAATTTATTTTATATATTTTTTATTTTATCATCGGTTTATGAACATTTTCTTTAAATCTTGTAATTTATTTATACATGTTTTTTATCACTAATTCCTAAATATTTATATCCTTAAAAGAATTTTCTCATCTCCTCTTACATGAATATGTTTTTGCATGTGATGTCTTTCAACCATTGATTATTTGGATACATGTAACAAACAAAACAACTTGGAGTTTCAGTTTAATCTAACAATTAAATAAAAAAATATATCCAATTAAACTGCAAAAAAATCCAATGCATCATTTATTGAGATTAGGCATTTACTATCAACAAATTTGCAAGCCTGGGTCTAATCCTTTATCTCAAAACTTGTGGCTACTCTAGAGAACCCAAACTTAATGTTTTGCTAGCTAGTCAACAATGACAATTATTTCAAATAAAGAGGCAAAGAAATGAAACTCGGCCTTCTTGCCCTTGTTTGCTCCTCTTCACCAGCCCATTTCAAGGGCATTCTGCCCCCTCCTGAAGACGCCTGCATTGTTTTATTCCTTTGAATATGAAGAGCTCTCAAACCAAATCTAGCAAATCCCGATATACGCCCTAATATATTTCATAAAGGATTAAAGTACTATTTCTCATCTCTAATTCGATGATCTTATCGAACATCGCTTCGCATATTTTCATCGGGATCGGTGCCTAGATGACTGCCTAATTTTTTTTCAAGTAACATTGCTTAATTAATTGCTCTATGCTTTCTGCACTAGCTGGATCCAGCAGGTCACAAACAGGACTAGTTCAACTATTGTCATGTTTTCTCCGATCTCCACCGCGCCTGTAATCATTACGGAATTACAACAAACTGTGCATCCGCATCTTTCGTTGTGCGTTCTTAGCAGTCAGATTGACTTTTATGCCAGTTTGCGTGTCTAGACTAAGTCCGTTTTAACTGGATTTTAAGTCATTCACGTTCTAATTACCAGTGGGTTCATAAGGTACTTCTTTACACACACATCAGGATGATATGTTCAATCTCCAGTGCAAATAGGGAGAGAATCTTGAGACTTTTACGTGGAGTTTGCAATTTGCAAGAAATATTGAAGGCTGCATATTTTAGTTTTTCTTTCTTTCTGTTCTTTCACTTTTCGGTGTTCAGCACAAATTAATCGCCCGCGTTGTAACCCAGTTAATGTCGCGTGTGTGAATTAATGATATTTCAACATCCATTTATATGAACCTTGAATAGTGCTATTTAAGAGAAGCTTTTTGACTACGCTAGCTAGCGAACACACAAGAAACTTCATTCATTAAAGCTTGTAATAATCCAGCTTCAAATATTTAATAATGGGCATGGAAGGAACTACATCGCTGAGCTTATTTTGTCATGTCATGCAACGCAATGCAGAGAACTGGTGCGCTTAAAGTTCCACTTGCGTGCTAGCTAAACCATCGCATGTTGTACCTGTGTTGCATATAATATAGGGCCAATTCCGGGTGGAGACGTGGGCATTTACACGCCAAATAAAGAATTCAGTTTTTGCTCAAGGCAGAGACCTCCAACCAAGAATTAATAATAAATAAACTGCCTGTTCTGCTACCTATCTTTTATTGCCCCTTGGGCGTTTCTGGATTCACAATTTCACATCATAGCCAGTTGGGTTATATTTCTTGTGAGAATCATGCAAGTATTTCACTGTTTACAGATCACGCAAGCAAACAACCGCTGTAACGTCTGTGTTTTCTTTCTTTCTTTCTGATGAATATAATGAAACTTGTGGCTGATAAAACTACAAATATTCTTGTCGTATAATAGTGAAGAAATACAAGACAGTGATTTACAGAAAAGATCATTCTATCGTGTTCTGTTTTGGTGTTGTATACATGTACATATAGCAGGAAATTATGTGGTAAGGAAAGACAATCTTGCACATAATTCCTCCCAAGAATCTCGCTAGGATTTCATACTAATAATAAAAGAATATAACAGTGTCTAAACTAGGTGACAAATAAATTAAATTAGGGAATAGTATAATGCTAGAATATCTGCAGGATCCTCTGTATCAAACGTTGCAGCTGAATCGTCTTCATTAATAGCTGCAGTATCTTCTACAGCATCTTCAATAAATAGAAACAGCGTACCAATTTTGTTCTAGCAAGCTGTTTTTTCATGGCGTGTTTGGCTTCCCCGTAAAAGAACGAGGAGGGATTTTGGCTTACAATCCGGGGAGATCAGTAGTGAAGCCTGGAAAGACGAGTCACGTATAGCTGTAAAGCATGGTTAATTTTACGTGGTCGCTTGATTTTACTTAAAATACTAGTAGTGATTGTCAAACAACAGTTTTATATTGTTCTCTAACGATGATAGAAGTGCTGGTCTTTTCTTTGCTCTCGTCCTCAAATCCTTAAAAATGACACGGAGGGTTCACATCATGCAAGGCATGCATGGAGGACTTTCTTGACTTGTAGCCCCGAAATTAATATATAATCAAATCCAACATGGCTTGAATGCGAGCTCCAGGTTTGGATCCCGATAACGTTTTGGTTCCATTGGTCATAAATTTGGGGGTCCTTGAAAAGACACAGGATTCACTGCTATAACAAACCCTTGTCACATTCTTCAACTTTCTTCTTCTTCCGATTCCTTTTCTTAAAAAAAAAAACAAATTATTAGCATATTAATGAATAACATATAATATTTTGAAAATTTTGTGATTATGCCAAGTTGATGCCCACAGAGTAACCTGAAAACTGGCTAGTATTATCTTAAAATGGTATCGCGGTTTATATAAACACATTTCTCCTCCAAGTTTGGAAAGGATAGCAATGACCATATACACCTCATTTAAGGTTCGCCATCCCAAGATGAATTTTACATGGTTGAATGAGAGATGGCAATTGGTATATACGAACTCCTGGAGGCTAGGCCTTTCACTAAATCAAATATGTCATCTTCTTTGATTAACAAATTGGTGATACCTTGTAGTTTTAGATTTAGCATAAAAGATTGATTCTGAGAGTATAAACAAAGAGGAAATGAATGTCATTAGCTTGAAAGTTCCTAGAGGCACAAGAGTCTATAATTAATGTGGGTCTTAGCAACATGCGTGGTTGTGGAAGCTTGGTTCCATGTCCCATTGAAGACACTCTCTTTTGCTTAAGATTAATGGAAGTGGCAGCCAAGCAGACCCGTCCTTGTTGTCTAATCCGACGTTTATCCCAAATTGTGACAAGCAAAGGCTTAATAAGTGGTGTGTAATCTATTTTGTTTTCATGTAAATTTCCATGTGTGGTGCTGTCCTAACAATCTAACATCATGGACTAATTCTTGATCAATAGAATTACGTGTAGAGCCCCCCCCCTAGAAATGGTGTTTGTTTCCCTGCTGGGTTTTTTTGCACACCAAAAGAGCTGTAAAGCAAGCTTCTGCATGATTGTCAATTAATCACAACATTGTCCTATTCTCCCAGATGCATCACTTTATTATTGTTAATGATCATATTTTGCCTCATTCCATCTGCCTAACCTTATTATATAGCACGAGAGGTGGACTCTTTGCAACATTGGTATTAATGATTGGATATACTCAATGGCTGACCAAGCTTATCTTAAGCGTACATACAAAAGCCAGTTATAGGGTTTGAAGCTCTGCAGCAATTTTATTCTTATTAAATTACTTTGTGTTATAGGCTGATTTAAAAAACAAGCACACACCATTTAGCTTATATTGGTACTTTGACCAATAAGGGCTACATCTAAGCACAGTTTACCAGACAAGGGCACGTGTGTAGGACCTCCATAGCCTCTACCTCCCTTTCATTTCCTCTCTTTTTATTTTTTAGAAATTTTGAATATACATCATTTCCCAAAATCCCCTCCAGAATCTGTTATTTATTCTCTTCCTCTCCACCTCTCAGCTACCAAGAAACACATTCCAGTTGTGACTTGTGAGTGAGAGAGAGGGGAGAAGCATTGATTCCCATTAAGTTGTTCTCTTTCTGTTTTGTCCTCGCCTTCTCTTTGCCCAAGCTGGTTTTTTTTTAATCCAGTTGAGTAGAAAGAGAGCATACCCTTTTGAAGCTTTATGTGGGTTACCATTTAGACAAATAGTCGTATGACATGTTGTAAGAATAGCAAAAACTCTTACCAAAAACTTGCATTTTATATTCCAGTTTTCCATTATTTCAAAAAATGTTGCCAATCTTTGATCCAAATGATAATGAAGCTGGCTTGAAGCTATTGGAGGACCTAACCAACAATGCATGTCAAATACAACAACAGGTATTGGAGTATATACTGACCACAAATTTGCATACTGGGTATCTTAAAAGCTTTCTCAACGGCGATTCTATTAAGGAAAACTTCAAGAATAAAGTTCCCATCGTGAATTATGAGGATATCAAGCCTTGTATCGAGCGAATTGCCAATGGAGAGCCTTCATCCATCATTTCAGCTCAGCCAATAACTGAGCTCCTTACAAGGTATATAAATTTATCATTTATGTTCTCATATTTCTTCAATAAATAAATTCCCTCGAAATTCTTGATCATGTTAATCTTTTTATCCTAAGAAATTGATTATTTTTATTAATTATTCGAATTATATGCAGCTCGGGTACTTCTGGAGGACAGCCAAAAATGATGCCTTCGACTACTGAAGAATTGGAAAGAAAGACTTTCTTTTATAACCTCCTTGTGCCTATAATGAACAAGTAAGAAAACTCTCTCCATATTCTTGTGCTTTTGAATTTTACAACTGCTTATAAGATAATGGAACAGTGTAAGCAGGGTGAGTACAGTTAAACAACTTTATTTTTCTTTTTCAGGTATGTTGATGGCTTGGACCAGGGAAAAGGAATGTATCTTTTGTTTACCAAACCCGAAATTAGCACCCCTTCGGGCTTGATGGCAAGACCTGTTCTAACAAGCTACTACAAGAGCAGCAACTTCAGAAACCGTGCTTTCAATCGATATAACGTTTATACAAGCCCTGATGAGACCATCTTGTGTCCTGATAGCAAGCAGAGCATGTACTGCCAATTGCTATGCGGCTTAGTACAACGCGAGGAGGTTCTAAGAGTTGGTGCAGTTTTTGCATCAGCTTTCCTGCGCGCCATCAAATTTTTGGAGGAATATCGGAAAGAATTATGCTTCAATATAAGAACAGGTCGTCTCAGTGATTGGATCACTGACCCCAATTGCAGAAATGCCGTCTCGTCATTTCTGAGCAAACCCAATTCAGAATTGGCTGATTTAATCGAGATTGAATGTAGCGGCAAATCTTGCAAAGGGATAATTAAGAAGCTTTGGCCGAGAACAAAGTACATTGAAGTTATTGTTACAGGTTCTATGGCACAATACATTCCAACCCTTGAATTCTACAGCGGCGGGCTCCCATTAGTTTCAACAATGTATGGCTCTTCTGAATGTTACTTGGGAATCAACTTCAAACCACTAAGCAACCCTTATGATGTCTCTTACACCCTCATTCCAAATATGGCTTACTTTGAATTCTTGCCAGTTGATAAAGACAACAAAAAAGTGATACAGGATGTCCAGTGCAATGGTGCTACCGATCATAATGGCAAACAAGAGGAGGATGGCAAGGAAAAGGACGTTGAAGCTGTTGATCTTGTGGACGTCAAGCTTGGTCACTACTATGAACTAGTTGTCACCACTTTTACAGGTGAGGTTTTCGTTATGCTGACCATCCCCGCCCCCCCCCAAGAATTTCCATACTGAATATTTTAGCATCAAATGCGTAACATGCTTTGTTTTGCCCATCAACTTGCTTTATAATTGATTTTGAACTCGTCAATCCCAATTAATCATATAAATGGAGTAATAAGTTTTATCGTTGCTTTGGTTATGGATTGCAGTTAAAAGATCGTGCCTAGTTCATATCTGATCAGCCTCTCACTTTTTTGTTTATTCTTTTCTCAGGATTGTATAGGTATAGAGTTGGAGACATTCTTATGGTAACTGGCTTCTACAATAATGCTCCTCAATTTCGTTTTGTGCACCGGCGAAATGTGGTTTTAAGTATCGACACTGACAAGACCAATGAAGAAGACCTCTTAAAGGCGGTGACCCAAGCTAAAGTCCTCCTTGAGCCACTCGGTTTCCTTCTAACGGAGTACACGAGCTTCGCTGACGCTTCCTCGATCCCAGGTCATTATGTGCTATTTTGGGAACTTAAGACGCAAGGAACTAATGATCTGCAGGAGCTTGATCCAATTACAATGGAACAGTGCTGCTCCACTGTTGAAGAATCGCTCGATTCTATTTATAGAAGGTGTAGGAAGAAAGACAAATCAATTGGACCACTGGAAATAAGAGTGGTGACACAAGGAACGTTCGATGCACTCATGGATTTTTGTGTATCTCAAGGGTCATCAGTTAACCAGTACAAGACACCAAGATGCATTAAATCCGAGGAGGCCTTCAAGATTTTAGATTCCAGGGTGGTGGGAAGATTTTTCAGCAAGAAAATTCCTTTCTGGGAGCCGTTCAGAATTGAAACTAATTAGTGAATGGCTAGCTGTTCGTTGTCTTTAATGGCACTCTCTGGCATGGAGCTTTGTTTCTGGGGATCCTCTTCATATCCTCTACGTTCTGATTTCTAGCCCAGTTTGTTCCGTCCTTTTCCTTCTCTGTACGCTGAATTTGTTTTGAAATCAGACTATTTAGCCAACCATGTCTTAATTTACTTGTCAAAGTTCAAACTAACTTCCTTTCTTTTTCGACAATTAAGGACAGCTTTTCACCAATGTTGTTATAATCATTGAATTAGTCCATCATAAAGCAAATAATCACTTCCACAACTATAATAAACTACTTTGCCGACACGCTGAAAACGTGATACAGTACCAAGAAACCCAAAAACAAGGAAAGGGGAAGATGATAACTTTGTTCTCACCTGAGGTTCAAATTTGTAACGTGCAAGAGAAAGATGATGTCTTTCCTCCATTAAATTCAGATGAGGCTAGGATCTGCTTGGAAAGTGCCATTACACATTAATTTGCACTATCACTTTCAAAAAGTGTCCCTGTCTAACAGCCTGCATGAGTGATACTGTATAAGAAAGAGAATTGCTTGCTTGTGGGAAACAGAATATCAAAGAATTGTCAAGTGGAAGGATCAAATATTGATCGGAGTTGGTGCTGCTGGCCATTATAGCAAGCAATGATGATGCTCTTAATTAGTCATCCAGATGAGGAAAAACTAACTTTCCTTCATGGCCAGTATCATAATTAAGCGTTTTATATAGCGTTGGCTTTTAAAATAGAACATAAGAATGATGCTCTCATTCACCCAGTAAAAAATGATAATGTGAGTTTGGTACGTATGAGTTTAAAGTAACAGCAGAGTTTGGAGTCCAGCAAATATTGGTATAAATCTCAAGGAAATCTTTAAATTTCTTTTCCCTTAGTCAAGGACTCAGGGCCCAATTTCTTGGCCGAACTTTATCTGTCATCGTTGAAACAAATTAATTACTACAATAAATATAGACTAGTCAGCAATTTAACACAGGAGTATCCACGCATGTCGTTAACTTTAAGCAAGATGGAGGAGTCCTTTTTATAGCATACAGGCAAAGGCCAACATGCGGACAATAGTACAGGAAGTTAGGCGGAGATCCATGAGCCATGGACATGGAAGGGAGACAATGAGAGCAACCCAAGGAGACAGATAAAACTGTACAAGCAATAGGGAGACGTCTGTATAAGCAGAGGCCTTTTGGCTTTGTCTCTTGCATTTATGGGAAACATGTGGCCTTAACAACTCCCATCTACCCCCATCAGGGAGGCTTAGGCTTATTGATGTACGTGTAAGCTAAAAACAATAATAAAAAAAAAAAACCAAAAATTTTAATGAGTAAAATGAATTTTAGATTTTATTTTTTAAAATAATAATTTTTTTAGAAGATTTACAAAGTTTTAAATAGACTAAAAACTCTACTTAACTAATAAACAAAATAAAAATCCAAAATTATAAAAAAATAAAGCATGAAATCCAAAAATAACAATGCAAATCATAAAAATTGTCAAAACTAAAGTCTCCATATGAGATTTTTTAAATCTAAAAATTTGATAGTCGTAATCGTGATTTTATGACTACTATAAAACATGACATCTAAAATTTTTTATAAAAATTCGAGTATAATCTAATAATCAAGTTAAAAGGTTATTTTTTATTTATTCCCGAGTCTGATTTTAATTTGATGATGTCCTTTCTTGATATCAATCTTAGAATATACCTTAGATCCTGTCATATAATCTAATATGTCTTTTAAATGCGGTATGAATATCTATATTTTATTATGATCAGGTTTGTATTATTTTGCATATATATATATTTTTATTTGTATTTTTTGGGCTACTTATGATTATAAATTATAAGAATTTGTTAAGTTTGGTTATTATGGTTCCTTGCAAGTGTTTTGACGAGGAATAAAATCTTGGATAGGACTCCTAAATAGGAGAAACTCTACCTAAATTTTATTAAATTTAGAAGATTTTTAACTCTCTAAAATCATTAACTAAATTAAATGTTAAATTAACAAACTAAATAATAAATCTAATAAGAAATTTTTTTGTTAGATTTACATATTAGAGAAATTTATTTTTGGAAGCTGGGCAGTATCCTCAATGTCAATTCTTTAATTTAATCAATCAGCTAGTTAACCATATTATATGAGTCAATCGACTAATTCATACAATAATTATAATTATATAAATTTTTTTCAAATATATTTTATGAATTAAAATATATATATATATATATTAAATTTATTGTTCATAATAGTTGTCATTTGTTTTTCAATGTTAATCGATCGGCTGATTTAATTGATCATTACAAATTGATTAACCAATTTGTTCTTTTTAACAGTATTGGAAATCCGCAACATTTAATTGATATTATAGTTTAAAAATACGATATTTGATTAAATATTTTAATTTTAACTATTTTAATTTTAAATCACAATGAAATTTTAATTTTGATTGAGATTTCAGGCCATGACATTTAAATAAATATACATGAGATCCAAAAGTGTGTTAATTCCATTTATCTTTTTATTTTGAATGCTAATTGCCCTGTCTTCCCCTTTTAATAGTGTTAAGACCCTACTTCAAATTAACAATGCAAGATAGAATTGAGATAGGGACTTTTGCGTTGCCCTTCTTCTTCGAGATGAGGTCCTGTCTTTGCTCTCTGTAGTGAAAGTGAGAAGACCTGAACCGTGGGCCATTGCGGCCTTTCCGAACCGAGTAGTGAGCCTTGCAAAGCAGTCCAGGGATCAGGATAAGACAAGGACCTTGTCTCGGCAGGCTGCTAAACAAGTTATGGCAGTGGCACGCATGGTTTCAAGGGATTGAATGCGTACGTAGCTGAGAGCCTGAGACAATCAGAACAAGCCATTACGGCGACCATGTCGAGCCTTCTTCGGCTCTTTGTTTGGATTGATGTGTCAATTACAGCTTTGTGAGAGGGCTGGCGAGATAACTCTCTAGCCATGAAACACCTGGGGACTGTTACTGTTAACCAGCTTGCAGTATTCTGAAAAACACGTTAAAATCTGGGGTGTTGTGGCAGCTGCGCAGCCAGGGTCTTGAAGGATAAAGATTATGTGGATGGCATCTGAATACGATCGGTTGCCACGAGATCAGCGAGCATGTCTTGTTACAGAGTTGTGCTCAAAGTGCCAATTCCCTCCAAAGCACTTGTAATAATATATATATATCAAAGATAACAAGAGACGATAATCAAGGGGCCCTTGTAAATATATATATATATATATATATATATAATCAAGGTTAAATTTCACATATTTTTTTTAATTTAATTATATGATGGATCCATAGAAATTCAAATATATGTGTGGATATAATTTAAGAAGCTTATTTTATATTATTAGTATTTTTATCTGATGTGCAAATGGACATATAGTGAAAAAAGATATATATTAACCTATTTTTTACGAATTATATTGATTTTTTACCTTTTTTATAATTAGAGACGATTGATAAATTTGGATTTATATATTAGTATTGACTTTTATTTTGCTTTGTAATATATTTTATTTTGTAATGTAATATAAATAATATTTTTCTTTAAGGAAGTTAAATCTTTTAATATTGGTATGGAGAAGTTGTTTCCTTTCGGTACCTGTGATGGTTAGTAATCTTCAAGATATTTTTTTCGAATAAAAAAATTCAACACGGTATTTGTATTTTTATAGATATGAATTAATATATGTCCGAGTTGAGTGGTATGCTGAACAGCCTATGAAATCTGTCTTCTGGGCCTGCTGGTATTGTTTGCAAATATATAGAATAATAATATTTAGTTTATCTTAATAAGATATGCTAAATATAAAAAAAATTTAGCGTTGATACAACTTTAAATCTATAAACATGTAAAAATATAACTAATAATAAATATACTTTCAAAAAAAATATAATACTAATATACATACTAAATATATATTTAAATTTAAAATTGATATAAAATTAGAAAACATCGCATGCATAGTAATAATAAAATTAATAATGTTTGAATTAAAACATGAATTATACTTACTTAAAATAATAGATTTTTTATTATTTTTAATTATATATATTTTTTAAGATCTTATTGTTTATTACTTATGCAACTGGAATATTTACAATCTCAAATTCTTAACAACAAAATCCTAGTTCAAAAGTGTTTCTAAATAAATTTTTTGAATAAAAAATTATATAACATAAATATTTTCCAACAAAACAAATTGAAGTTCTACATTTAGCAGAAAAATCAAAATGTAAAATAAAAGAAAAACACTAAAAATAATATGAAAAAAAATGTAAAATCTGAAAAATATAAATTAGAAACTCTTCATTTACTCTCTTTTTATAGTAAATTTTAATAGTTAAAATGTTAAAAAAATAATTTATTTTCACCATTACTAATTTTTAATTAATCATTATAAATTTAAGAATTAAATTTAAAAAAAAATAAATAAATTTTTTATTTATTTAATTAAAATAAATTTCCAAGCAGTTGCCAGCATAAGGGCGCGGGTGGAAGATAAAATAAGTTTTTTAAAAAATACATCAAAGAAAAACACACCGGGAATTTACTAGGCTTGACCTTCTGAAGACGCTTTACAGGTCATCGAGGTCACAGGTTAGAGTTAATTATGGGCCGTTTTGAAGACCTTTGGGCTTCGCGGCTGCAGCAATTGTTTGAAATTGGGCCGTCATTCACTGCAGGTTTGACCAACTTGTAATTGTTTGAAGTTGGGCCCCCAATCGAACCTCCATATCCTTTCTTACGACTTTGCAGTGTAAAAGGTGCTGATAGGCCTTCAAGAGGCTGAGGGCTCCAGCTCATTTAGATATTCCCTCTTTGAACTCGCCGTTTTTGGGTATTTAGCTCATATCTACATTATGATTAAGCTCTGAGACCGCAAGAGGCTTCAACTTTCAATTTCTATTGCCGTTAGGAACGAATTCTTGTTTGAGAAATTCTACCATGTTAACCCTGTGTATTAACTAGATTTTTTGCCCGTCATTCACTGCAGGTTTGACCAACTTCTTATTAAAACATAAAGAAATATAAAGGAATTGCTAGAATGTTATCTACTATATAAAAAAAAATTTAATCATGAACAAGAAAATCTGGTGTGTATTAGATTATTATTTTTAAAATACTGTACAAATCTTTTCTTAGAAATATTTAAAATGTAACATATTTAATCTATCCAAATTAGTTTTAGTTAACCTATAAAACATGTAACCCAGGTTATAAAATTATTATAACAATATAATAAAAAAATATAAAAAAAAATAAATTTTCAATTTATAATTAATTTAATATTAAATGATAAAATTAAAAAATATATATTTTTAAAAAATAACAAAAAAACAAATTGAGTCACCCCAAGACAACAAAAAAAACAAATTGAGTCACCCCAAGACAAATTGAACTCATAACCCAGATTATAAGACCATAATAACCCCATGAAAGCAAATTAAAAAAAATAATAAAGCTTAATTTTCAAGCCAACCCAGTAATGAAAGGAGAAATTGAAAAAAAAATACTAATAAAAAAACAATGAAAAAAACCAAGTCAACTCAATAAATTCATAATCTAAATCGTGAGATCAAGATAACTTCATTTAAAAAAAAAAAAAGTTAAATCCTCAACCAACTTAATATTAAAAAAAATAAAATAATTTTTATAAAAAAATATTTATTTTTGCTAAATTGAGTATCAACCAAATGACAATTTTTTTCCTTGACACCCTAGTATTTTATAATCTAAGTAGTCAAAAAAAACTTCTAAGTCTAATCCTAAATAATCACAATCTCAAATGATTAAATAAAAAAAATCAAGGAATAAAAATAAAAAAGCAAGAGAGAGAACACTATGGAACATTATTACTTTTCTCTCCTATGCTATAATATTTTTTCCATAAGTTTTAGTTTTCTTTCCTTGTAATATTTACATTATAAAAGAAATAAATATAAAAAGGAAAGAAAATTAAAAAAACAAGAAGGAAAGAGATATTTTTATCATTTTATATGCATCTATATATGATTTTTTCTCTTTTTTAATATATCTCTCTTACACTATAAATATCTAATATAACTTTTTCTCTTATCTACCTTAACTTTTTATTCTTAAAAAATTTATCATTTGATAATTTTTTTAAATCTATCTTTCATATTTAAAAGTGTAACAACAATAAATATATTTGTGGATGTTTGTTAGAGACATGCTTATATATTTGTCAAATAATAACATGTTAATACTATATAATTTAATAATTTTATTGATGGAACTGTTTGTTAATATTCTCTCTTACAATCTCTCAATATGTATTTTATTGATAGGATCATAGACAAAAATAGTCCGTTGAAAAAATCCTTGTAGATACTTTATGGTTTGTCAGTGAGTTTGTTAGTAATAAATTTATCAATAGATTTACAGACTAACAAAGCATACAAAAAAAAAATCCACTCACTCTATTTTGCTAGTAAATCCATTAGTAAATTTAATATATTGGCAACATAAAAATAATTTCATTAGTGTTCTTTTTTTTCAATTGGTATATCTATTGGTAAATATAATTTATTATGGGAGGAATACCATTTCTAATTCCATTAAAGAGTTAGTGGTAACAGTGATATTTATAATAATTCTTTTTCAACTTTCTATAATATACAAATGAAAGTGTTTCATCGGTAACTCCGTCAATAATAATTTAAAATATTTTTTTAAAAAAATATACTGAATAGAAGTAGAAAAATAATTTAAATATATTAAAATTAAATAAAAATTAAATATATAAAAAGAAATTAAAATTGTATAAAAAGTAAATATTTATTACAAATTTAAACATTTTTAGGTTCAAATAGAGTAAATCTAAAATAGCGACGACGCTGGAGGAGGAGGAGGATGGGGCTGGTCATCACTAGAAACATGAGTGCAATAAGAAGGAGTACATAAATCATCCATATGTGATCCCATATCCATTACCACCTGACAAAGTTTTTTATAATCCACAGAAGTCGTGGAGTACACAAATCATCCATATGTGATCCATATCCATTACCACCTGGCAAAGTTTTTTATAATCCACAGAAGTCGTTCATATTTTTCACCAAGATAGGTCATCTGATTTTGTACTAGTTGGTCTAACATCGTCATGAACTTTGGAGTTTGAGTGCTCAGAATTGACTGCAAGCATTTAACGGTTGAAATCCTTCCAACCGTTATGTCATTCCAGGCTGAAAGCTCGCTTTTTCTGGTATTTTTTTTGCTTTCTTCTGAGCCTCGTACCAAAAAGTACGCAACTTATATATTGTCAATAAATTATCTGCTAGTAAACAAAAAAAAATTAATATTTGAAAAAAAAATTATCCTTATTTTGATCTTACTTAGTTGCAACGTGATTCTTCAAAACTTTCATCACAACATTATCATCAGCTCTCTTATATTCAAATTCCCCCCTACAGTAAAAAACTATAAAAGAAATTTTTTAGTTATTTCAATAAAATAATTGAATTAACATAATAAAATAAAATATTTAAGTTAATACTAACTTTAAACCTTGAAAACCATGCATCTATATGCAATTTCCATTCAGGATATCTGAAAACCTAACTTCATTAAAACAATGAAATTTTCATCAACGATTTAAAAGCTGATGTTATTGTTCTTACAACTTTAATATTTGTAAATCTAAAATTGTATTTGGTGAACAACATAGTTTTTTTTTAAATTATTAAACATATTGTAAAAGCAAAGCAAACATACGTTAAAAAGATACTCTTTGAATGGATCTTGTATTTGCAGATAAATGGATCTTGCTGTGAAGGGCCCTCCTTAACGTTGTGACACCGCACTCGAAAACCTCATGTCATAAGTCGATGTCTGTTCTTGGTCGATATCTAATGACTTGCGATCGTCAACATTGTTGCTAAAAGAAGTACCAGTGATCCTATCATCATGATATGCAATAAATTCCCCCCCCCCAAGTTTCTACATAAATTAACAAAAAAATTATTAAATAATTTTTATTTTTTTAAAAAAATCAACATCACCTCTCATATACGGGAGGCTATCAGAAATTTTTAAATCTACAAATACACATCATATACCCCATAAAACAATTGATTTTATCTATTTTCTTCCAACAAATTAGAATAATTTTCTCACGCAAAATACTCATTTTCTAAGTGGTAATATATATAATCCTAAATTAAAAAAAATAATCTAAATTTAGAAAAATTCAAAATAATAACTAAAATTAATCCGACATATTTAATTAGAATTGAACAACAAAATTGAAAAAAATAACTAAAATTCAAAAAAACAATGAAAAAATTATTTCAATAACAACTAAAATTCAACATAATTATTTATAAATGATAATATTTGTGATCCTAAATTCACACAAAATTATTCTAAATGAAATAAATACAAAATAATACAGAAATAATGACCCTAAAAAATAATACAAAAAAAAACAAATAAAGAAGAAAAAGGAATGAAAATTTCTTATATTTATGACGTGCTTAGTTTCGACTAATAATTAAAAAAAATAAAAAAATAAAAAGAGATTATTAAAAAATAAAAAATATATATAAAAAAAATCTCAAGTTGAAAAGAGAAAAATAATGTGAATAGTGGAAAGATACTGAAGAAAATAATATAAAAGAGAAAAAAATGAATATCCCGTTTGCTATATCCATATTATTTTATGATAGGCCAGAAGATGACATGCTTATGCGCTATTGCGGGCTTATAAAACAAATGTACTTGATGGTTTTATAACTGTGAATCAGCACTAGATAAATAAGAGAAACTAAAGATATAATAGAGCCAATATTTCATGATGAAAAAAAAATGTGTTGGTGATTAAAAACTTAAAGACTGAACAAAATGATTTATAGCAATCCACAGTATTTTATGAAGAAATATACAGTATTTTCATCACATGATTTAGCTTTTCTGTTAATAAAAAGTAAAAAAAATTATAAAGCTAAATTCTCTACAAACTTAAAATCATAAAAAAATATGTGGAAAAACACTGCAATAATTCATAGTATTTTAAAGAAAAAAATTACAAAGCTAAATTTTCAATCGGTTTAATATTAAAAAAATAAAATCAACAGAGATAATTTTTGAAAAACAAAATAACAAAACAAAAAAAAAAAGGGACCAAAAAACCTTACTGAAAAGCTGTAGCAATTCACAGTGTTTTGTGATGAAAGCTATAGCGCTTCCTTATATGATTTAACCTGATTTGCAATGACTTGTAATTGTAATTATCAACCAGCTCATTATTAAAAAAATAAAACTAATAAAGATAATTTTAAAAAAATTATAAAAAAACTATATATAGAGACACTATAGTAATTCACAGTGTTTTGTGTGGAAAACTATAGTACTTTTTCCATATAGTTAAGTTTTATTACAAAGTTAAATTATAACTAGCTTAATATTAAAAAATAACATCGATATAGATAATTTTGAGAAAAAAATATTACAAAAAAAACACAAAAAAACTACAAAAAACCATGCGAGGAAAAACTATATCAATCCATAGTGTCTTGTGAGGAAAATTAATATGTTTTTTCCATATGATTTAGCCTTACTTGTATTTACTTGTAATTGTAATTCTTAATCAGCTTAATATTAAAAAAATAAAATCAACAAAGATAATTTAAAAAAATATAAAAACAAAAAAAAACTATGTGGGAAAAAACACTGTAGCAATTCACAGTAACTTACGAGGAAAACTATAGTGCTTTCCTCACATATTGTAACTGACGAGGAAAACTACAGTGTTTTCCTCGCATATTATAACTGTAATTTTTAATCAACTCAATATTAAAAATAAAAAAACAAAATTCTCAATCAACTCAATATTAAAAATAAAAAAAAAAAAAGATAATTTTGAAAAAAATCATAAAAAAAAAACCATGTGGAGAAATATTATAGTAATCAATAATGTTTTAAAGAAAAAAATTACAAAACTAAATTCTCAATCAACTCAATATTAAAAAAATAAAATTGACAAAGATAATTTTAAAAAATAAAAAAATAAGATAAAAAACCATGTGGGAAAACACCATAGTAATCTACAATATTTGTTTTAAAAAAATTACAAAGCAAAATTTTTAATTAACTCAATATTAAAAAAATAAAATTGACAAAGATAATTTTAAAAAATAAACAAAAAATAAAAAAAAATAAAAAAAAAAGTAAAAAAGAAAGAAAGAAAAAGTGATAAAAAACAAAAATAGGGGAAAAAAGAAAAAGTGAAAATAATAATAATAATAAAATAATAAAAAAGAATGCAATGTCAATTATTTTAGCTCAAAGATGAAGTCCGTTTGCTGTATCCATATTCTTTTATATTAGGTTATAGAAAATAAACTATTTGCTACTCAAACCCAAAACAATGAATCATCAAAAGATAAAATAATTTTTTTTTTTTGAGAAATTGAGGTAAATAACATAATTTTTTTTTTTAAAAAAAGAAACATTCTTGTGGCACACATTGTCTTTAGAGAGAGTCTGCAGTGAAAAGGCCGCGGACACTTTTTTTTTTAAATTTTAACAAGAACATCCCTAACACAGAAATACATCTAAAATAAGCATTTAATTCATATATTTTAAATTGTCGTTGAATATCCGTCTGAAAACAATTAAAGACCAGTCCCTCAATTGTAAAAATCACAAGAATTCAGACACTCACGTGCATGTTATCTCCAAGTCCAATTCTTCAATCGCTGAAACAATTGAAGTCAGTTCCGTTATAGTGACAGGACCCACTTAATCCATGATCTGACGGCTCTGACTCCTCCAACACGTCACCTATTTCCCAAACCCAAACTCTCCCGTGATTCCCCTCAGAACCCACCTCTTTCCTCTCCGTCATCCCCATCACTACTACCTCTTTGCACCATCTCAACTTTTCCGGCGACAGCCAAAATGATGCCGCCGGAGATCCAACCACGGTCATTCCGCCCTTATATCGCTGCCTCCATCTCCTCCCCTTCCTTTGCCTCCTCCTCATTCCCCTCTGCCTCTCCTTACTCCCCTAACCAAAACCCTAATCGTAACTCTCACTTCCCATCCCCTTCTACCTCCTCTTCTAGATCTCGTTTCTCTGCTTCTTCTTTCGCTCACAACTCTCGCATCGCCCTCGCTCTCGTTCCTTGCGCCGCTTTCCTCCTTGACCTCGGTGGCGCTCCAGTCGTCGCAACCCTAACCCTAGGGCTAATGATCGCGTACATCCTCGACTCACTCAATTTCAAATCCGGTGCGTTCTTCGGTGTTTGGGCTTCTCTAATTGCAGCTCAGGTCGCCTTCTTTTTTAGCTCCTCATTGATCTTCACTTTCAATTCGATTCCTCTTGGTTTGCTCGCCGCTCTCCTCTGTGCACAAACGAATTTCTTAATTGGCGCCTGGGCTTCGCTTCAGTTCAAATGGATCCAATTAGAAAACCCTAGTATCGTGCTCGCGCTTGAACGTTTGCTATTCGCTTGCGTTCCTTTTGCTGCTTCTTCGATTTTCACTTGGGCTACAACCGCTGCTGTCGGTATGCAACATGCTGCGTATTATCTGATGATTTTTAATTGTGTTTTCTATTGGATGTTTGCAATTCCGCGTACTTCTTCATTTAAAGCGAAGCAAGAAGTGAAATATCATGGTGGAGAGGTTCCCGATGATAGTTTTATACTCAGTCCACTAGAGGGTTGTTTTCATACATTAAATTTGCTCTTCTTTCCGTTGGTATTTCATGTTGCGTCGCATTACTCAGTGATTTTCTCATCTGCTGCGTCAGTATGCGATTTGTTGCTCTTGTTTTTTATTCCCTTTCTGTTTCAACTGTACGCATCTACTAGGGGTGCGCTTTGGTGGGTGACCAAGAATGCGAATCAGTTGCACAGTATTCGTGTAGTGAATGGAGCTGTTGCCCTGATTGTTGTTGTGATTTGTTTGGAGTTGAGAGTTGTTTTCCATTCGTTTGGAAGGTATATTCAGGTTCCTTCGCCATTGAATTATCTGCTTGTGACTGTGACAATGCTTGGAGGGGCAGCTGGTGCTGGTGCTTCTGCCCTTGGAATGATTTCTGATGCTTTTAGTTCAGTGGCTTTCACTGCTTTGGCTGTAATCGTCAGTTCTGCTGGAGCAATTGTTGTGGGTTTTCCTGTGCTGGTATGCATCTTGATTTTTCCAAGTCTTCACTCCAATTCATACTTCATTAGTACTTATTTCTAGCTTAATTATATAGGATCCTCTCTTTTATAATTTATACTTCTTTCATGTTCAAGCTGTTTTGTCTTCACAATTAATACTGCTTTCATGTTCAGGCTGTTTTGTCTTCACAATTAATGTTTAACAGATATTGAATGGAAAAAATGAAAAGAAATTTACATGTTCAAATAAATAAATAAATTTCATTTACCCTTATTTTGCAGTTTCTTCCCCTGCCTGCGGTTGCTGGATTTTATTTTGCTTGTTTTGTCACAAAGAAAAGCCTGCCATCATATTTTGCCTTTTTTGTGCTCGGGAGCCTGATGGTTACATGGTTTGTGCTGCACAATTTCTGGGATCTAAATATTTGGTTGTCTGGCATGCCCCTGAGGTCGTTTTGTAAACTTATAGTCGCAAATGTTATTCTTGCAATGGCTGTTCCAGGTTTAGCTCTGCTACCACTGAAACTTCATTTTTTAGCTGAGATTGGTTTGATCAGCCATGCATTGCTGTTATGCCATATTGAGAATCGTTTTTTCAATTACCCGGGTCTTTATTTCTATGGACTGGAGGAGGATGTGATGTATCCAAGCTATATGGTTATTCTGACAACCTTTGTGGGTTTGGCTCTTGCAAGAAGACTATCTGCGGATCATCGGATTGGACCAAAGGCAGTTTGGATATTGACTTGCTTGTATTCTTCAAAGTTATCCATGCTGTTTATTTCATCAAAGCCTGTTGTATGGGTTTCAGCTGTACTTTTACTTGCTGTTACTCCCCCGTTGCTTCTTTACAAGTGTGTATTGGCATATTTTCCTATCTCAAGACATAAGTTCCTCCTTATCTACTTCAATTTAGGCATTCATTTATTCTCTGCATGTTCGACTTTGCAGGGGGAAATCACAAGCAGGCTCAAAGATGAAACCATGGCAAGGTTATGTACATGCTGGCGTGGTAGCTCTTTCAGTCTGGTTCTTCCGTGAAGCAATTTTTGAAGCCCTTCAATGGTGGAATGGGAGGGCTCCATCTGATGGTTTGCTTTTGGGTTTCTGTATTGCCTTGACTGGATTGGCTTGTGTACCCATTGTTGCCTTGCACTTCTCTCATGTCCTGGTCTGTTTTCTCTTGTTATTTCTGTATTTTTTTGTTTTGGCATAAATTTGCTCTTTCTGGCATAATATTTTAGTAAATCAATAAGCTGTTAAACCAACTAACCTATTAATCAACCATGTCAAAGAACTATCTTAATCCAATAGCTTAAGCTATCAGGTGAGTTCCAAGGATATGATTTATATTATTCTCTAACACACCCCTCAAGTGAAAGCCTTTTGGGCTTGAAACTTGTACATGCTCACTTTACCTTGTGCTTAATTTTTATCATGGAGACTCAAATCTTGAATCACTTATAGGAAAAGACACTTATGAATTCGTGACTACATGGTCATGAAAGCTTTGATACCATATGGAGAGTTGTTAAATTCTGACTCCTCCCTAATAATTTTTTGGAACTTGATGTTGGAAAAGTAAAGCTCGACTAGTTTCAAGGAGATGTCTATTTTTTCTTTCTGCCAACCCATTTTGTTGGGGAGTATTAACACAAGATGATTGATGAATAATCCCTTCTTTTTCAAAGTATGGTGATAAAATCTGATTAAAGGAGTCCCTAGCATTATCAGTTCTAAAACCCTTAATGCTAACCCCAAATTGATTCCTTATCATGTTTGTAAAGTTTGGAAGGATATGACTCACATCAGATTTTCTTTTAAGAAGGTAAACCCAAGTCATTCGAGTGCAATCATCAATAAATGTTACAAAACCTTTTGCTCCTGAAATATTAGGAATGTTATATGGACCCCATATATCCGAGTGAATTATAGTACATGGAGACTCAAATCTTGAATCACTTATAGGAAAAGACACTCTATACTACTTTGGAAATTCATAGATTGCACAATGAAATTGTTCAACATCAAGATTTTTAAATAAAGATGGAAACATGTTCACAAGAGTCTTAAATGATAGATGTCCTAAACGATGATGATGATTCCAAACATCATTTTTATTAGAATTAACTGAAATGAATGATAGAGAAGGGGAGTTTTATTAGAATTAACTTAAATGAATGATAGAGAAGGGGAGTTTTATTAGAATAAACTTAAATGAATGATAGAGAAGGGGAGTTTTATTAGAATTAACTTAAATGAATGATAGAGAAGGGGAGTTACTACTGCTGCTTTGCACTCCAAGCATGTACAACCCATCCTTGACTCTAGCTTGTCCAATTGTCCTCCTTGTAGCTAGGTCTTGAAATATGCAGTGAACAAGGAAGAAAGTTACACTACAATTTGTCTTTAATTAGTTTTTAGATAGACAACAGATTTGCAATAAGATTGGGAACATGTAATGCTCCTTTAAGAGTAAATACAGGATTAAGAGGGATTGTTCCCTGGCGTGCAACTGTGGTTAGAGATTCATCAGCCACTGTGATTTTCTTACTCGTAAGATAGGGTTGATATGATGTGAAGGCACTTGCGAAATAAGTCTTATGGTCTATTGCACTTGAGTCAATGACCCAGATGCTGTAATGGTTCTTGTTTGAGGCACTAAAGACATGAGAAATAGGGGAGTTACTACTGCTGCCTTACACTGTATGTATAACCCATTCTTGACTCTAGCTTGCCCAATCGTCCTTCTCGTAGCTAGGACCTGAAATATGCAGTGATCAAGGAAGAAAGTTACACTACAGTTTATGTCTTTAATTAGTTTTGGGATAGACACAGATTTGCAGTAAGATTAGGAACATGTAATACTCTTTTAAGAGTAAATACAAGATTAAGAGGGATTGTTCCCTAGCCTGCAACTGTGGTTAGAGATCCATTAGCCACTGTGATTTTCTTCCTACTAGGACAGGGTTGATATGATGTGAAGGCACTTGCAGAATAAGTCATATGGTTTGATACACCTAAGTTAATGACCTAGATGCTGGAATGGTTCTTGTTTGAGGCACTAAAGACATGAGAAATTGAAATTTTACCATTTTGAGCAAGAGAGCATGATCTAGATAGTTTCTCCATTGTGTTGAGTAAGGTTCTTAGGCGTTCACTCTCCTCTTTGTTGAATCCTCCTCTTACCTCTAGGGTGCTGGACTCATGTGCTGCCTCTTCTGAATTTGTTAAATGTGCATGTCCTCTTGAATGGTTCCATTTGTGTCCTTCATTACGCCCCATCCTTGGTGGTTTTCCATGGAGTTTCCAGCAAGTCTCCTTTGTATGATTTGTTTTCTTGTAATATTTACCAAACTGATTATCTTTAAAGAATTTTCTCCCTTCAGTTTTCACCACTTCTGCACCATTCATGGCATCATTTTGGTTTCTGCTAGCATCATTTTGGTTTCTGCTATTAGTTATCATCATAGCAAAACCTTTAGTATTTGGGACCTTAAGCATCACAGTTCTCCTTCCTCCTTCAGCCCTTATTACTAAGAATACCTCATTGAGTGAGGGCAGAGATTCCTTTCCAAGTATTTGGACTCGTATTTGATCAAATTCTATGTTAAGTCTTGCAAGAAATTCAAAGATTCTCTCTCTTTCTACATAATTCTTTAAAATCACAACATCATCGCTACTTTACATCTTAAAATCCTGATAATAGTCCAATTCCAACCAGAAACTTTTCATAGTATTGTAATAGCCATTAACCATCATATTACCTTGTTTGGTCATTGAAAGTGTCATCTTAATCTCATAGATTAACGCAGCATCCTACACTTTTGAGTAGGTCTGTCTTACTGCATCCCATATGTCTTTTGCTGTAACCAGAAACATATAAAGCCCACAGACTTTTGACATAATAGAGTTCTATAGCCATGACATAATCATGGAGTCTTCTTAATCCTAGAGTGTAAACTTTGGGTCTTCTGGACTAGGAGGATTGTCCATCAAATGATTAATCTTACCCTTTCCTTTGAGAAAGGTTTTTACTATCTGTGACTACTTTAGATAGTTTATTCCATTTAGTCAGTAGGATGACTGTAAACTTTGAAATTCCCTTGATATTTGGGTTTCTTTTGTGGTTTTTTCAGATCTGGATAGGTTTGCTATAGTAAGTGACTAGGATTGTCAGGACAGATGGGAAGAGAGGAGAGGAAATCCCAGATTTAGAGAGAGATAGGTTTAGGAAAAAAAAGATTCGGTTTAGGATCTGGTACCATATCAAAGAATCATCTCAACCCAATAGCTTAAACAGTTAGGTGATGTTTCAGGATATAATTTATATTATTCTCTAACAAACCAATATATTTTATCAGATATATTCATTTCCTTCTCCCTTACAACAAATTTTCTGTGTTTGATGAACTCACTAAAATCAAGCAATTTATAAAATTTTGGTTCTTATTGTCTTTCTAACAAGAAAGCTCATAAATCAGTGCAAAATTTTGGAAATAATTTGAATTTGTTGAGTTAATGATACATTATCACCATACTTCATAGAAAGTTTGGCCTAAAAATTCACTGAATGGATGAAAGAAGAGGATTTATGTTTGTTCATTCGAGTTTAATATCAACTTGATTGTTCCGTGGAGGAAAATAGTAAGGATTAGGTAATTAATGAACTGAAGCAGCACTAATTGAAAGCTTTTTGTATGCTATGTAAGCTAATTTCACTTGAATGTGAAGGTAGTTATTGTAAGATTTTGACACCTTGACTATAATAATACCTTTTTTAGGTTCCATTTCCTTCTGCCAATAAAATGTTAGGATGTTATTTAAGGCACTCCAAGAGTTTTGATTTGATCTGTCTAACAGCCAGTTATTCTGATTACTGATTTGATCTGATCTTCTTTTCTGCAGTCTGCTAAGAGATGCCTAGTACTGGTGGTGGCAACAGGTTTACTGTTTATCTTGATGCAGCCACCAATCTCAATAGCATGGACTTATCGATCTGACATAATCAGTGCAGCTCGTCAATCATCTGATGACATTTCCATCTATGGTTTCATGGCATCAAAACCGACCTGGCCATCATGGTTGCTTATTGTGGCAATTCTGCTCACTTTAGCAGCAGTGACATCCATCATACCCATTAAGTATGTGGTAGAGCTAAGAACTTTCTACTCTATTGCAATAGGGTTTGCTCTTGGAGTATACATATCTGCTGAGTATTTTCTTCAAGCTGCTGTTCTGCATGCCCTCATTGTTGTAACCATGGTCTGCACCTCTGTGTTTGTGGTCTTCACTCATTTTCCATCCGCTTTAAGCACAAAGCTGCTACCATGGTTTTTTGCTTTGCTGGTAGCCCTCTTTCCTGTGACATATCTGTTGGAGGGTCAGGTGAGAATCCAAAGCATCCTCGGAGATGAGGTTGGAGATCTGGGAGAGGAAGACAAGAAGCTCACTACTCTATTGGCTGTTGAGGGGGCAAGGACATCTCTTCTTGGTTTATATGCAGCAATCTTCATGCTCATAGCTCTGGAGGTTAAGTTTGAGCTTGCCTCACTTACCCGGGAAAAGGCTCTTGAAAGGGGTGGAATTAGACATAGTCAATCTAGTCAAAGTAGTTCTTCAAATTTCGCTCCACGAATGAGGTTCATGCAGCAAAGGCGTGCCTCTACTGTGCCAACCTTTACGATCAAGAGAATGGCTGCCGAGGGAGCTTGGATGCCTGCAGTTGGTAATGTCGCCACTATAATGTGCTTTGCCATTTGCCTGATATTGAACATCAATCTGACCGGGGGCTCAAACCAAGCTATTTTCTTCCTGGCTCCTATCCTACTGCTTCTCAACCAGGACTCAGATTTTGTCGCTGGTTTTGGGGACAAACAGAGATATTTCCCTGTTACAGTGGCTATATCAGCCTACTTGGTCTTGACATCCCTTTACAGCATATGGGAAGATACATGGCATGGTAATACTGGTTGGGGCATTGAAATTGGGGGTCCTGATTGGTTCTTTGCAGTCAAGAATTTAGCCATCCTCATTCTTACGTTCCCCAGTCATATACTCTTCAACCGGTTTGTTTGGAGTTACACAAAGCAGACGAACTCGTCACCACTGATCACACTTCCCCTTAACCTGCCATCCATTATAATATCAGATATTATGAAGATCAGGATATTGGGATGCTTAGGAATTATTTATACCATAGCCCAGACCCTTGTTTCTAGACAGCAATATATCTCAGGAATGAAGTATATTTAGTCAGATAGATGTTGTGCAATGTGTTTCCGTAATTTTCAAGTGAGTTGCTGAAGTTCCAGGTTTGATTTGCAAGTCTTCTCCTCTACTTCATTTGCGGAGTCAATATGCCCTGGAAATGCATGGCCACCTTTATTGGCCGTTTTTAATTTCTATAGCAAGCATTCACAGAAACTGAAGGGCGTGGTATGTATTCTTTACTCTTTTCCCAAAGTGAAATGACTAACATGTCTCCAAAACCAGGCCTAAGAATTTTTTATTTCAAGGGCAATAGAGTAGTTATACTGTGCATGCCAAAATGGAAAACCCCTCTATGCCACAGTTTTTATTTTTTTGTAAGATAACTAATTAATTTAATGTGTAAAAAATTAAACAAATCTAAAAGCAGAAATGAACCTAGCAAAAAAACTGAGATAATATTGTGTGATTTTTTGTGAAGGACAGATGTCAATTCACGGCAATTAAAAGCTCATGCCATGTTAGTGAAACCCATAAGTCTTGTAATCTCACTTCTATGTTAATATTTACATGAAACCCATAAGTCTTGTAATCTCACTTAGGAGGGTTTTTCGCTGTAAATTTTCAGTTGCGAGCTATCTTTCTTGCAAGTTTTTGGTTGAATTTTTCGTGCAAGTTTATTTACAGTTAAGTGCAAACTATATATATAAAAACAATATGATCGAGCAGGAAATAGCACTAAAATTACAAAAACAAAGGAGATTCGAGTAGTTGAACTTCCATGGCACATGTTAAATATAAAATGGCTCCTATAATTCACTTGAAAAGGGGGTCCTATGATATGAAAGATCACCCTCGTTCTTGCTTGTGAAATAAAGGAAATGGAATTTACTCTACAGTAAAAACTGGGAAACCTAACGTGATTTCTAGGTTCTTTTCTTTCGAGTGATGTCCCTTCCAAATAGATAAACAAGGAGCATGAATTGCAGTGTTGAAAGGTGAGACCAGTTTCACTCATAATTATTAGACCTGGTCTGGCGGATCAACTTCTGACCCGATCAAAACCCGGGTTATTTGTTACGAGTCATGCATGGATGGAAGATCAGCATGCGGAAGGAGAGTAACAAAAACAAGCTTTCATTGCACGTGCAGTTCAATTGGTTGTTTGTTGAAGAATTAGCTTGGAAGTTGTATAGTTAGTTTGAAAATGGTTAGAAGGTAGTTACAGTTGTAGTTTGACAGTTCGTTGATGAAAGAACTTGTATAAATAAGCAAGCATGCATATGGTGTAATTAGGGTAATGAATGAAGTACTTTTGAAGAAACTGCAGAACTCTCTTCAATCTTTTCTCCCCTTTATTCTTTCCCTCCTAAAGTCTATTTTCTTCTTCTCCCTCAAAATCTATCTTTTTTCTATTTGGTCAAGGTGAGACCTTAACATTATCTTTTCTTTCTCTTGAAATGAAGACGTTTTGACTTAAAAAAAAATGAAAAAAGATATTTTTGACGGGCTTAAATTAATCTATGTTAGCATGTGATCAACTCCTTATCGGAGTCTCGATCTTGGGTTTTTCAAAATATATATACAACGAAAATAATAAATTTAAAATTTTTTTAGGAGTTCCAAGAATCTTATTAGATAAATTTAAAATTGTTTAGAGTTTATATGAAAATTGTCTAAAGATCAAATGTTTTTTTTTACTTTGAATAATTATTTTAAGGTCAAGTTGTTGCAAACTATAAATCGTTTAAATATCCAACTTCTAATAGAAATCAACACGAACCACTAGTAAAAAAAATTTTAATCTCCTAAATCATTTTAGAAGAAAGGGATTGTTATACCTTGAAGTGTTAGCTTTTTTCTTTTTAGTTTTATATGTTTACATACTATGTTTTTCTTATCTTTACATCACTTCTCTCATAAGAAATAAAAGTCATAACATTCTATTCGTAGAGAAATCTAAAAACACTATACATGATAAAATATTGATTTTCCCCTAAATGATATCATATATATTATCTTAGGCTAATTTTAGAAATATATTCAATTAAATCCCTACTTGATTTTACTATGTTTAGAATTATAATTCCCTATATAAATTACACTCTAGTCCTTAATTTCTATTTTTATTTACAATCAAGTCATGCTTAATTAATTATCTTGTTTTAATTCCTGACCAATGATTTTTATATATATAACTCATTAAGTTTCCTAATAAGTTGACCCAAATATAAATCACAATTCTAAATAGAATAGAATAGAATTAATTAATTTATTATCAATTAAACAATTGATTAATTTATATTTGAAGATCAAGTACAACGTCTAGCAATATATCATGATCTCCTAAATATTAGAAAAATCATAAGTGGTGTGACTTAACTTTCTAGTGACAAGTTTCTTAGTATAATTATTATCTCTTTATCAATAATGTTTTGATTTAGAAGTTATAGCATGACATGTATCTATATAGTCAAATTATATTTGTTATCAACACCATATTCATTGATTATTTGAATGAGATTTGAAACTCTTTTCAAATTTCATTTCATCTTGCGCAGGAATTTACAATCAATACTATTTAAGAACATATCAAATATATTTTTCTAATTTACCAAGGGTGATAAATCCTCTTTTTATTGGTTAAATACTTCTATATAGTTCATGCTATACTCAAAATTTAACTATTTGTTAATCTTGATTTAGGACAATGTATAGTAGAATTAAAATATAATACTTCATATGTAAGATAACTTAGTAATCTCAAGTTTAATAGTTACTTATATAACTATCATATGAGTCTTTCCATAAACACAAATAATCTCTTTATTTGGAACTCTCATGCGAATAATTTAATATACATGTCATCTGACAAACAATTATATATTAGTTCTGGGTATCCCTCATATATCAGTTTATAAGTATAACTACTTTATTTCGTAAAGAAAATAATATAATATGTATTAGTTTCAATAACTCTAATTAATGTTCAGTTTTAATAAAATATTGGCCAAGATTATTTAGGAATAATGTTTTAATGTGTTAGAAATCTCATAATTATAACAATTTTATAATATTTTTACAAAACATTTTTGTTCTATAAACTTCATCTTTACTCTAGATTAATTAATTAAATATTAGATTTTTTAATCAAATATTTAATAAATATTAAAAATAAATAAATTTTTATTAATAAATTAAATATATATACATGAATAAAGTTAATATTATATATAACCAATCAACTGACAATAAAACATATACACTAATACTTGAGCCGGGTAACCAGCAAAGCCGGTTTTATTATTATGGTTCCACCCGCTATCCAAGAAGTTTGAGAGATGAGGCAGAGAAAAGAGTTAAAAGGAAGCTGCTGCAACTTATCAACCGATGAAACCCTGAACTTTACAAGCTTTCATCACTTTGGTGCCGTTTGACACTTTTTTTTTATTATTGAACCTGGTTATATAAAAGGGCTCTATCACATGAAATAATCCTAAAATCGCAAACAAGTCGTATGAAATCGGATCTTCGTGATTTTTTAAAGATTCAGCAACCGACTGAATCGTGGAAAAATGGTTTTGCTCACTATTTCAATCTTTCAAGGTTTTTTACGATCTTGAAATGGATTTAAATAACCCTTCTGTTCAGGGCAGCGGACCTTTTTTTTTTCCTCTCTCTATATATAAAAAATTACTGTTTTGGCACACAGAGTTAAATGTGGAATGCAATTAATTTATGAGAATGAAGAACACTATAGTTTGAAAGCTATTTAGTCTCCAATCATTTTAATGTAAATAAAAATCATTCTTTATAATGTTATTGGTCTAGTTCCACACATGAACCAGATCAATGTGATTGTGTATATCATGGTAGGTGGGTCATTAGCATTTGTTTCTGGTTTATGGGATTCTGTATATTTAATTCAATGTTACCGAAATTAAATTGACATGCCAAATGAATTTTGAAGGGATGTTGCAAATTGTGTTTGTTTTCTTATGTTGTAAGATGTTCGCAGGGACGGAGGCTCCTGTCATGACCTTTGAAGTGGGAGCTGCACTTGAGGATGCAAAATGGCAAGCTCATGTGTACTGCTTCGACAGCAAAAAATGGCAAAGACCCAAAAATCTCCTCCTTCACGAGAAGATTCGTTGGCTGGAGTTCTGAGAGGTTCCATGGCACTTTGAGCGGAAATGAGTGATGGTGTGTGTGTGTCTATATATATTGCAAGATGAGTGTCATGATGTGCATCTCACTAATAATCAAGCAGCTCTTTTTATATCACACCAGTCGATGAGAGTTTTCAGTAAGATGGATCTCTTTTTTTTTGCATAGAAAATGCAGACTTCTGCCTTCAGTTTGCTTCGGGAGAAAGCGTAATGGCATTGAAAGGCAAGACACGGGCTGCTCGGGAAGCATCTGACTTCTGTAGAGCCTCAGGCCTCATCTTTCTTTAGTCAATGGGGCTTCTGCCTGCTAGGGATGGCTCTGCTTATGTCCCAGTAGAGGCAGGCGAAGTTGCTTTCCTATGAATCATAGCCAGCCAGTCTAAAACCAACAACTCCAAAACGAGCAAAGAAAAGATTACTAAGAAAAAGAAAAAACAACTTACCTTGTACTTTAGCCTTTGTCTTCATGATAACAAGCACAATGATGCTCATTTGTGAAGTATAAAGCGGTTTGAAAACACTTCTTGTCATTGAAAAACATTGTACGATGGATCATGGAGGGCTCCTAAGATACCATTAAGTTATGCAGTCCTTTTCATATCACAATTTAGAAATACACCTAATTTTAGGGTATAATCTACCGAGACTTCCAATTTAGAAATACACCTAATTTTAGGGTATAATCTACCGAGACTTCCAATTTAGAAATACACCTAATTTTAGGGTATAATCTACCGAGACTTCTATTTAGCGAAAGCAATGCGAATTCATCTCCAAACTCACCAGCATTTGGATTTCAAAGAACAGCAGATTATCCAAAAAGAAAAATCTATGGCTAAAAAGTAATGCATAGAAATGATGTTGTTGTTAATTTATAAAATAAAGTAATGCATTATCATGCATGACCTTGGTTCAAAAGGATAGGCCCAGGTTGTTTTTTCCAAATTCTTTTATTAAAAAAACAATAATTTAAAAGTCAAGTTTTATCTCAAGTTGAACGGATTAATGACAAGCTATGATTTTGAACCATCAAATTAAATCATTTTTAAAAAATTTAATTTGAACCAATATACACACCCTAATTACATCAATTTCTAGTTAAACTGGATAGATTGTCAGGCCACTACAAGTTTTATAACAAGTGCATGACATGCGTGAAAAATTGCCTTTTAATATGGGAAAACTCACATGCAATAATTATCTGCTCAGTATTTTTTTTTTTTTTAGATCTGATTGATTGCTATTTGCAAAATATTATGGTTGTTGTTTTTTTAAAAAATTTAAATTATTTATTTATTTTAAATATATATATTTTTAATATTTTTAAATTATTTTAATATACTAATGGTAAAAATAATTTTTTTTAAAAAAAATATTATTTACATATATTTTAATATAAAAACTTATTTATAAAAGAACTTTAATTATATTTTCAAATGAGCTCTACGTTTTACATAGAATAGTCAATTTTTGTTTTATTGATTTTTTTTTCTTTTTTTTCTTTTGAAAAAATTATGACCTTAATCATGTTAGGGTTAAATTATTCCTTTTCTCCTTCTCTTCGCTTGTACTGAAGGTAAATAGAAAGAAACTTCCTCTCTCTCTATTCCTCTACTTTCCTTTTATTTACGCGTAAAACAAACCCTAGGTGGGACACTTTCAGTTCTCACAACACAACCTGCGATCGTCACAATTCATACAATTGTTAGGGTGAGTGTTTTTTTTTTTAAGAAATTAGCGTCCGTGTTGTTTAAGGTTAGACTGGTTGCTGTTTATTTTCATTTCCTTCTGCTTTATTTATTACTTCTGCTTGCTTAATTTGATATGATCTTAATCATGTTAGGGTTAAATTATTACTTTTCTCCTTTTGAAAAAATTATGATCTTAATCATGTTAGGGTTAAATTATTACTTTTCTCTTCGCTTGTACTGAAGGTAAGTAGAAATAAACTTCCTCTCTCTCTATTCCTGTCCTTTCCTTTTATTTTACGCGTAAAACAAACCCTAGGCGGGACGCTTTCAGTTCTCACAACACAACCTACGATCGTCACGATTCATACAATTGTTAGGGTGAGTGTTATTTTTTGTAAGAAACTAGCGTCTCTGTTGTTTAAGGTTAGACTGGTTGCTGTTTATTTTCATTTCATTCCGCTTTATTTATTACTTCTGCTTGCGTAATTTGCTCCTTTTTATTCTTCTTTGTTTTTTCAATGTTGTGTCTTTGCTTCACATTTAAAATGAAAAAAAATAAAGAATTTACACTTTGTTATTTTATTTTACAGTGAGATTAAGGGTTTTTTTTTGTATTTGGTACATTGCTATTTCTCTTAAAAAATAAAAATCTCTCATCGCTAATTTATTGATTTATTATTCCATTGTGCAGGAATTACTGTCCATGGCAACTTGACAAAATAAAATACTTCTTGGAACAGGTTTTTCATCCAAAAACCCTTTCAAACCTTCAATGATAGGCCAAGAAAACAATCATTTTGTAGTTTAGATTGATTGCCACGACACTGCTTTCAGAGGAATTTTATGCCTGTTGTGACTTTCTGGAATTGGTGTCATTTGGCACTCTGCATCTGCACTTGTTTGCCATTCCCAGAATGCTGAACTGTGTGAAGTACCCTTGAGATGTTTTGTGGCATTTTAATGTATACGTTTCTTTCAGAATTTGTAATTGAAGAACTTTACGTGGTGGGCTTTGGAAATCCCTATAGGAGTTTCTCTACTATGAACTCTAGATTCTTTCTCTTTGGCAGATGATTTATGTCATTCACAACTCGTTCTTCTTATCATTCCATTTATGCTGATACTTGTTCTTATGGGGTGCTTCAAATGTGTTAGTTTCTTACAGGTTTGTTGACGATTTAGCATCCTTTATTCCTAGCTTGTTGCTTCCTAGTTGTGAGCAGCCAATTCCTTAGGGTTTTATTTTAGAAGTACAAAGATGGGTGCCTTCTGCTGCTGTCTTAGCAGCGATGAACATGAAGAACATGCTTACCCAGGGAGTTCAATATACAGGCACTGCATTTGCTTAAGATTCTTTTTTCACCAGTTACTTGGTGGGGTAAGCATTGAAGTGCAAGCAACTTAACGCACTTGTCTTTGTTTTTTTTCTTTCCTAGATGTTTGTAAACCTGAGGCAGGCTGTTGTGGACAATTCTTTGCTTCCTTTGCTTGTATAACATCATGTAACCAACGAATTTGGTCTAAATCTAGGAGTTAGGCCTTTTAGTGGTTTGCCAATTTGTACTTCAAGGTAATGTTTATAATCTTGTGATTGCATAGAGCTCAAATTTTATGAACATGAAATAAATGTTTCACTGAGAGAATTTGAAGTATATGCAGAATAGTCATTATGAACTCTCTAGGTACCCAGAGCAAAAAGATGATTACTTGGTACCATTTTTTTGGGTGCAATTGCAATTTCGTGGTGTGCTCTATCAGTATTTTCATATGCATTCTGATTAGAGTTATACTCATGTTTTGCATTCTAATAACGTTATTTCCCATGCATGCATTGTGATTTGATAAAGGTGGGGCAAGGATAAGGTAACTTAATATGGCTCTTATAATACTCTCTATATCTGGTGTTGTTTCATAAAATTAGCTTAAAAACTGATTAACTAAATTATACAATCACCTATATTCCTGGGACCATATTCTTGATCATGAATAGATCCTAATTTCTAAAGCTATTGTCATAATAAATTTTCCCTTATTTTTTGAGAAGGGTTCCTTGGATCTGGTATGATCCATTTGCCATACTTTATGTTTTTATACTTCATTCCAGTTATCTGATGTACTTATTACCTTCTGCCATGTGCTTGCAGTATGGTACAATGTTTCAGAGACTTGAAGGTCGGACTGTATCACCAACCCAAGGAGGTAATTTTTTGGCATCAACTGGAGTTGGCACAGGATTACCTGATAGTTCTGCAGATGACACTCAACTCTCATCATCCAGGCCAGTCCCTTCCGATAATGATCAGAGGTATGATCGTTTGCAGCGTTATGGTTTAGTCTCTAGGAAGTCAATGACTCACTTCCAAGAAGAATCACAATCACTGAGAAGAAATGTGAGCAGTTCTGGCATGGAATCATTGGGCTCTGTAAAAAAAAGAAATGGGGTTGATTCCGAAGATGACAATAAACTTGGCTATTCAGAGTCCTCTGAGAAATCTTTGGCAACAAAAGTTGCACATGGACTAACTTATGTGCAACCGTCTACTGCAGATGAAGATGTCTGCCCTACTTGTCTTGATGGTAATTTAATGTGCTTATGCTGCGCTGCATTCCAATTGTGACCTTTAACTAATATTTATCTTCTTATTCCCTTCAGTAAGCTGTTTTTGAATGGTCATGTTGCAGAGTACACTCCGGAAAATCCTAAAATCATGACACGATGCTCTCACCATTTTCACCTTGGTTGTATTTATGAATGGTTGGAAAGAAGTGAAAGTTGTCCAATATGCGGCAAGGTATGCTGAATTTCCTCTTAGATAACAAATTCAATTTCATCCTAAAAGAAAAAAAGATCTCGAGTCTTGAACCTTCATGGAAAGGCACTAATCTCTGGAAAGGTGATATGCAGGCCTAATTTTGTCTGTATGGACCAATTTAGTATTAATAGCTGCTAAAACTATGGCCATTTTGTCTGGTAGCCTAGAGATATATTGTCAAGCCTTTAATCATCCTGTTGATGTGGAGATGGGTACCGATAACTTCAGATACACACTCTCCCATCACATATTTGAGAGAATTACTGCCATCAAAACTTCGCTATCACTCTGCTTTTGCACCTGCATGTTCATTTGAATTTATCTCAATCTTGGATAGTCACCGTAAAGTGTTGTGTTCATTTTCTTTTTTGGGAGTAATTGCTAACAAAATAATGTTACAAAGTGGTCCTTCATATGGAAATCCTAATAATAGCACCAGATTTCTTGAGGCGTTTCTGATGAATCACTTCCATTTGGAATGTTAGGAGATGGAGTTTTGTGAAAGCCCTTAAGCTGTTCAGCGTCTGATTGTCAAGTAATGGGGGAAGAGCTGGCCGGAGTGTAAATAAAAGCTCCCTGAACTTTGTTTAAAGGAGTCATGCATAGAGTCTCTAAAGAAAAGAAAATAAAGAAGGTTCTTGCAGAGGAAACCGATTTTTCATTCTCTTAAACCTTGTAATTACCCAATGTACCTTATGGTCAAATACTCGATGCTTTCTGTATAGATTTTTACTGATCAGTGTATAGCTTGTATAAACTGATTCATGAACATCATGCCGGCTCGTATAAGTTGCTCAATTATTGATAATATTAATCCGTGCTCCCACCAATAGGATGATGTTTGGTGGCGATACAGTATTGGTGGAAGCCGTAGTTAAAACAACATTGTGCCATATGAGACTGTTGGATGAGATGGCGGGTTAAGAAGCTACATTGATTTTCACGGGGCTGCTTGTGAGGTACCGTGGTTCTTCCACAGTAAATGCCACTCGAATAGAATATTTGGACCAATTAAATGACATGAAAGTAATATATATTTTTTAGATATTTGATTTCACCGACAAGATTTAAGTCCTGCCCTGATAATTTTTTATAAGTAAATGCTGCTCATGCCGTTAGACTAACAAATTAAAAAGCAAGCTAATCAATAGCATCTTATTATCATATTTAATAAATTAATTATATTTTTTTAAAAAAAAATATTTAAAAAAAGCTAAATTGAATAGATATAAAAGGAATCTAGATAACTTATATCATTATCAAAATCAGTAAAAAATTCTATATAAAACAAATATAAAGAAATAAAATTAAAAAAAACATAAACTTAGAAAAAAAACAAGTGAATTTAGATGAATTCTTTAAATTTGAATCAATCTTCCAAACTTGTGGTCTAAAGTTAATCAAGAACCTTAATTTAAAACAAATTAAATGCTATAGCATGAAATTGATTTTTTTTTATCAATTTTTAAAAAAATTGCCATGGAACAAAAAAAAAAGCAATTAAACTAATGATAAGCAAATTGGTAAAAAAAAAATGAAAAAAGATGAAATTCAAAAATAATATAATTTCATAAATCATCTCAAACACAATAAATTATAATAAAAAATAGAAATCAAATATATATATAAAAAAAACAAAATAATGAGCAGCTTTTATTCTTTTACATGGTTAATGTGGAAATCAAAGAAGAGATAGGGAAAGAAAAGAACAAAAAAAAAAGAAGGTTTGTGCACACTAAATATGATGTTCATTTAGAATACGTGCTACATCTACATGGAGAAAAATCAAGACAAATCAAACACAATTATAAAAGCTATTGTATAATCACCACACAGAGGTCTCATATGCTACCCAAATGATGCAAAGACATTTCACAAGTTGGTGTGTGTGCACCATGCACAAGTTTTTTTTTAATAATATTTATACTAAGTTAATTACTAAACAACCTCTTTAACATTCATGTTATTACAAAAAAAAAACAATATGAAAAGACGCAAATATTTCTAGACAAAGGAAAATATATCATTTAACAGTTTAAAAAAAAATAAAGCAAAAAGATAAAAAAGATTATAGATCCAAGTTTATAAAATTTTACTTTCAAGGGTGATTAAATAATTTTATCTTGTTAAATAAAAGTGTAAAAATCTTATTGCCCTTGTCTAATTCTTAAATGATTTTTTAATTATTTAAAAAAGACTATTTTACCCCAAATACAAGACTTAATAATTTTAAAGTGAAGAGCAAAGTCATCAATTCACTACTATAATTCTTTCACAATTAAAACCTAAGCACCGGTAGTTTTTTTAATGATTTTAGAATGATACAATTATTTTATATGAATAGTAAAACACTACATCAAGAATATTTAATAGTTTATAATATTTTTTTTAATATTATCCCTTTTGCTATCCCAACTCGCTATAATATTTTTTTAAAAAGAAAAATGAAATACTTTTTTTAATGGATTTAGGAAAATGATTTGAAACTTCAATATCCTAACTAGTTGGAAAGCTATTATTATAAACAATCAATTTATAAGGAAAATACAATAAGATCTTATTAAAAAAAATTCTATTATTTTTTTCATAGTAGCTCAAAATTACTTATGATATTCATATTTTAATTTTATATATTGCCTTAATCTATGTTTAAAAGAGCCAAAGACGTGGTGATAATGTAACATATCTAGGTTGGGTAGAATATTAAACCCAAATGATATATGTTCAAGTTACTTTCAAGCCTAACATTCTTAAATTCAGCTACATATTAAGTCTAAGTGTATATGAGTTTGATGAATTGTTATCTATATGTTAAGCCCAAGCTCATTTATATATTGAGCCCAAATATATATGGGTATGATGAGTTGTATCAATATCCTTTAGTCAACTACATGTTAAACCCAAGTACATATAAATTTAGCAAGTTGTTATACCTAATAACTTTGGGTTCAACTACGCGTTGAACCCAAGTACATGTAGGTATGACAAGCTGTCAAACTCAACATGTTGAACAAAAATACATATAAGTCTGATGAGTTGTCAAATCTAATATCTTTAGGTTCAGTTATGTGCCGAGCCCCGGTACATATGGATCTGGTGAGTTGCCAGGCTCAACATCCTTAAATTTTATCACATGTTGAGCCTAAGTACATAAGCTCCATGTTGGGTTACGAGACCTTGTTTATTTATTTTTATAATTTTTAACATGAAATGTTAAAAATCAAGAATAATCATCTCTCTACATCCTAAATGTATAAAAAGTCTTTCAAAGACTTATTATATATTTCCATCAACATTAATATTGTATAATAGATATTTATCTCTCATTAATATTATGTAAGAGATATTTATTTCTCATTAATGTTATCATGATGATATAACACTCCAACTTTCATTTCAAGTAAAATAACAACGTTTAAAGGTTATATATACCTTATGAACCACCTAGATAAATAGTTCATAATTTATATTTCTCTAAGTTTTCATACTTTACTTCTCAAATCATTTATTATACAAAAAAAAATAACAAATACTTTTATTCTTAGAATTCAAATTTTATTCTTTTATTTATTGCAATCTCTTATTTAAAATCACTGATCTCATCATTAAATTTTTTTTAAATCCATCAAAAAAGACTGTTTTATATGTATTAGGCTATTTACCACCAATCATCAACTTTATAAACTTTGAAGAAGATAGTATTAATGTGAATATATAATTATTCACTGTCCAAACACTAAAAAATTTCACTTGTTAGTATAATGAATTTTGAAACATCATTAATTAACATCATATATCAGGAACTAATAAAAAAACTATTGCTTTTTTTTTTTTTTTACCTGAAGTGGTTTTTGACTTTCAATATTAATGCTATGATATAGTCTTTTCGTTTTCGCATCAATAATGATGGCATCAAAGGGGTTGATGTTGATGTTGGTGGTTGGCAAGAATGTATTGATATTTATGGAATGTTTAGGATAGTAGTAGTATTTATTTTTTAAAATATTTTTTATTTGAAAAAGTATTAAAGTAATATTTTCTAATATAGCATAATAAAATAATTTAAAAATATTTAAAAAATTGAAGCAAAAAAATTAATTTTTTTTTTAACTCCAACTTTGTTTTGTATCCGGTCTTTAAAGTCATATTGTTTTGAAAATGTATTTAAACCCATAATTTCTCTGCGCTACCATGCATTTTGTATTTATTTTATTTAAAAATTTCACCGTATTTATTTTATAGATTTTTTTTTCATCGGAGCATCTCAACAGATAAAGTTGCTTCTTAAATGTAGAGATCTAATAAAAATAGGAATCTCCAAGTCATATCAAAGAGAAATTATCCTACTGAGAGAGAATCCTCTTTGTCTCTCCCTCCCTCTCTCTCTCTTATTTATTTTCAAAAAAGAATTCTCTCTCTCACACTCACACACACACACACACACATATATAGTACATTATAAATCGGAAAGGATAATATTTTCAAACTTATGTAATTCACTTCACCAAAAATATTAACCATTTATTTAAATTATATTAGCATTAATCTAAATTGGAAAAGATGATATTCATTGGACCTCGAATCCAAAATCAAGAAGATCCCTCCCGTGGTTCAAATTAGTCGGGTCCAGATAAGCCAGTTTTGCCTGTCTCCAACTTGGCACGTGTTAATAGAGAATTTTCCAAACTCCTCCACCAATCAAAAACATTCAACGACAAAGCCATCTGGACACCAGCACTAAACAAAGACAGCAACACCCACTGTTTTGTTTTCCAGATCCAGCGAGCCCCATGTAAATAGTAATCCATCCTTGTTTACTCAAACCTCCTTTGCTTAAATTAATTTAACCCATCATTATTAATCATACATTTGGCTATCTTTTGGGAACACGACACAAATGCTACAAATGCTGGTGGACAATAATTTATTTTTTTATTTAGAATTTTTTTATGTTTTTGAATTATTTTAATATATTCATGTTAGAAAAAAATTTAAATTTTTTTAATATATTAATGCCAAACACTATTTTGATAAAAGTGAGTTATGATTAAAACAATATTTTACACCCATCATAATTTTAAAAATATTTATTTAATTAATATATATTATAATTTTATATGTATATATACAATGACTATTTTTTATGAATTTTTAATTTTTTAAAAATATAATTTATAATTTTTTTAAACTACAACCGCATCCATAAAATCCGAATCCCACACACCTTTTAGTAACCCACCACACAGAGTCTTTCTACTACTCGCTACTTTTGATAAAACAATGAGAAAGTGAAGAAAAAAAAAACACTTTGCCTCTCGTTTATGCATCTGTTCGATCCTGAAATCCATATGATCCTCTGATATCCTTTTCCCTGTCAGTCCTCTTCTTTTCAATCTGAAATCAGGTACTACTTCTTGACTCCATTTTCCAACGTCTCTCTTGAAAAAAGGTTTAATTTATTAATCTTGGAGTTTCCGATTTTGTTGATATTATTGCATTTTTCTCGTTTTCTCCGCCTGCAGGTGCTAGCAGTTGTTTTTGGAGTTTTTTTTTCCCCATGAACTGAATACTGGGTTATCTCTGATTGGAGATTTCCAGTTTGGGACTGTCATTTTTTAAAAAAAATTCTGAAGCTTTGTTATTCGAAGTTATTGAAATTCTGAAGCTTTGTTATTCGAAGTTATTTCCGTTTTTTAGTTGCATTCTCAGCTTCCAAGCACTGCAGAGTGTGGTGTTGTGAAATGAACTGATTGCGATTTTTTTTTCCTGTTATTTGATTCCAATGTTAACTAAAAATGGAACCTTTAGATCTGCTTTTAATTTAACTTCTAGAAATTCATATTGTGTTTAAGCTGTTTTATGTGACGTGGGTACTATTTGACTGATATTTCTGTTTCCTGTTTGGATTTTCAGCTAAATCTACTGACTTTACAATGACTAAAGATACGGAAAACAAGTTCTTGAATGTGGGTCTGCTCATTTTGACCACTCTACTAGTGGCCAAGCTTATCTCTGCACTTATAATGCCTAGATCTCAAAAGCGGTTGCCTCCGGTTATGAAGGGTTGGCCTTTGATAGGAGGCCTCATTCGATTCCTTAAAGGACCCATCGTCATGCTTCGTGAAGAGTACCCAAAACTTGGCAGTGTTTTTACAGTGAACCTAGCTAACAGGAAGATTACTTTCTTGATTGGCCCTGAGGTGTCTGCTCACTTCTTCAAGGCCTCCGAAGCAGATTTGAGCCAGCAGGAGGTGTATCAGTTCAATGTGCCTACTTTTGGTCCTGGTGTTGTGTTTGATGTGGATTACTCTATAAGGCAAGAGCAATTTCGATTCTTTACAGAGGCTCTAAGAGTGAGCAAACTCAAGGGATACGTGGATCAGATGGTGGTAGAAACAGAGGTGATCGAGTTTCTTATCAGCCAGCTCTCTCTGTTGTTTATTACTGTTTAAGTTGTATGCAATCAATTCTTGTGTGTTTTCTTTAATGTTGGCTATTTAAGCACAAATAGTTATTTTGGATTTTAAATTTAAGTCTGGTGGCCATGCTTCCATCTATCATTCTAGAGAATCGTCATTTATTACTGGTTTTGTTCAGCACAGTGTGCATAATCTTACTCTAGATTGTTACCCTTGTATAACTTCCAGAATTGCCATGCTGTCCTCAGGATGTACAGATTCATGGTGCTAATCATTTTGTTGTCATTTTGAAACTGGCAGGACTACTTCTCAAAATGGGGAGACAGTGGGGTGGTAGACTTGAAGTATGAGCTCGAGCATCTGATCATTTTGACAGCCAGTAGATGTCTACTTGGACGAGAAGTTCGTGACAAGCTTTTTGATGATGTGTCTGCTCTATTCCATGACCTTGACAATGGAATGCTCCCAATCAGTGTTTTATTCCCATACTTGCCCATCCCAGCTCATCGCCGCCGTGATCGGGCACGCAAGAAGCTTGCAGAAATCTTTGCAAATATTATAAATTCCCGCAAGCTTGCTGGAAAATCAGAGAATGACATGTTGCAGTGCTTCATTGACTCCAAGTATAAAGATGGTCGCCCAACAACCGAGTCTGAGATCACAGGCCTGCTCATTGCTGCTCTCTTTGCTGGGCAGCACACCAGTTCCATCACCTCCACTTGGACAGGAGCCTATCTTCTGCGACACAACGAATACCTATCTGCTGTGTTGGAGGAGCAGAAGAACTTGCTGAAAAAGCATGGGAACAAAGTTGACCAAGATATTTTATCCGAGATGGATGTCTTGTATAGGTGCATCAAGGAGGCCCTCAGACTCCATCCTCCATTAATTATGCTTTTACGGAGCTCACATAGTGACTTTAGCGTGACAACACGAGATGGGAAAGAATATGACATCCCAAAGGGCCACATAGTCGCAACATCTCCAGCATTTGCTAACCGTCTTCCTCATGTCTTCAAGGATCCAGAAAGGTATGATCCTGACAGATTTGCTGCTGGGAGAGAAGAAGACAAAGCAGCAGGGGCATTTTCATACATTTCTTTTGGAGGTGGCAGGCATGGGTGCCTTGGCGAACCATTTGCTTACTTGCAGATAAAGGCTATATGGAGTCATTTGCTGAGGAATTTTGAATTTGAGCTCATATCTCCTTTCCCTGAGATAGACTGGAATGCAATGGTCGTTGGTGTGAAGGACAAGGTGATGGTGCGCTACAAGCGGCGTGAGCTTTCAGTTAATTAAGGGAACAACTTTGTGGAAGTTTGGACAACTTGAATTTCTGTCGAATGAATTTTCCCCATCTGTGCTTTGGTTTATTTGTGCTTCCGAGGTCCCTGCCCGGTGATTACTTTAGGTTGTTGCAATGTTTTGTTTGAATTTGGGGCTGTAGACCTGTGTTATTTTAGCAATCCAGTTGAGTTTTTTATAAGCAGTGAAATTAGTAGTCTAGCCACTGGACCTATCGTCTTCAGTAAAAATAAAGCAAGTGGAAATTCTGTATCGATGGTGTTTTTGTGTTTTAAAAGTTTTTTAAAAAAGTTTTAAATTTTAATTATTTTTTTATTTTAAATTAAAATTTTTTATATTTTTAAATTATTTTGATGAGTTAATATCAAAAATAATTTTTTAAAAATAAAAAATATTATTTTAATATATTTTTAAATAAAAAATATTTTAAAAAACAATTAAAATTATTTTCTCAAACAAGCTTTAAGAACATTCCGTTCATGAATGGTCTTGATATATATATATATTGCAATTTTAAAAAACAATTAAGATTATATTCTCAATTCCGTTCATGAATGGTCTTGATATATATATATATATATATATGAAAACTGATATATATATATATATGAAAACTAGAATTGATCATGACTTCTAATAATTTCCAATTGAAGCTGCAGAAATTAAACAAGAAGATTCATCCTTGTTTACAGCTGACAAACCGAGATACAATTCTTTCACCAAAGAACTTTTGCAATGATGCTGCACTAATAAAAACCAGAAAAAAAGGGACCTTCTCGAGGAACAAGGTCAAATTCAAAACTTCCTTTCGGATTTTGGTGTAAAAACATAGTAAAATATTACATAAATTTACAAATGAGCATTCTCTAGCCTCTTGAACTAATTCCCTAAGTGGGACGAATCATGGTGTTATCCAATTTGGATTTTTTGAACGCCAATTCTCCTTCCTCGCCTGGAGCAGAATAAACTTTCAACACTTCACACAAGGAAATCATAGGACTCTCTCAACTACTCGAAACAAAAGAATAGTGGAGTACGTACAGCCTGCAGAGGAAACTGTTTGGAGTTAGCTTGGGATGATTTTAAGGAGCTCAATGTCAAACAGCGAAGTTTTGTCTATCAGCTCTTGGTTCCTCAGCACAAAATTCAAGGCTCGTTGACCCTGTCAAACACAATCATTTATCATCTTGGAATCATTTATAAGTACAATGCAAGCACTAGAAATTTTAGATGGCATTACCGAAAATGTTTGAGGTCTTGGCCCACTCTTGTTGTGATCATTCTCGGGATATCCTAGTTCTGGGTGCTCAATGATTCCCCGTCGCTGTGAAGCAAACTGTGAAATCTGCACGCACAATCTTACGAGGATTGTAGATGTTATTACAATTTATTCATCGAAGATTTCTGTGATTGAGAACTTCAAACATATATTTGGGAAAAGGAGATGAAACACCTTCTGATTCCACAAAGAGCGAAAGAGAGATAGAAAGTTGTTTATTTTCCTGTCAGTGAGATTGCTCATCTGTCATGTTAGGCCTTTTTCAATGTTCTCTTGATCATGAAG